>NC_133165.1:77444182-77750269 GCF_040802235.1 Manis javanica
GTTAAGAATGATAAAGAGTGGGCACATTCAAACTCTTGAACTGGGGTTGTGTCAGCCCATCCTATTGAGGATTTGTCTAACACACACTTAGGCAAATGCTAAAATCTGTGTAGCTACCGCATCTGTTAGGACAAGGTAAGGCACTGGAGCAGTATCACTTACAAAGTAACCTTCCCAAAACCATGACAGTCTCAACAAGACATTGTTACCATGTGCGTAGTTGAAATGTGGAAACAATCTCTCTCAAGAAATCTATCCCTGAAAAACCTTTAGCTTTTCCTATCTACTTTTCTATATCTTCAAGTTAACAGACATTTAGAATGAATTTACACTTAAAATTTTTTAGATTAATTTTTTTTAATGGGAGCATAAAATTCTGTTAACTCATGTAGAATAAACAGAAAAAAATTACATTTAGATGAAATTTGTTCTGTATTTTATTAAAACACGTTGCATGTACAGACAATGGAATAACTATGGTCCTCACGTATTTGCATCCTTTGGTAATGAGATGGCTGCCTCCATTTTATGTGTTATGATGACTACAGTTACACCCTCTCCCCATGAAATACACTCTATTCCCCATTTTCCTTTGCCAAGACATATTTATATGCATGCATATAGACTTCCTTACTTATATTTAATTTTGGTTATTTATGTTCTCTATTGGCTTAGGGATAGATGTTCTTCTTTGCCACACATATATGCTTTGGTGTGTATACATTTATTAAAATAAGTAGAAGCCACTCTGATTCCTATATTCATAGGACTTTTGGGTTGTTGGGGTTTTTTTTCTGCTTTTTTTGTAATTTATGGTACAAAGAAACAAACAAACGTGATAGCAATATTCTTCCTGTCAATGGATGCATAAAATGATACAGAAGATATAACACCTCAAGGGAAAGAAATGAGATATTTTCAACAGGACTTTCATGGAGAGCTCTCTGTTGATGATATAAAAATAAAAGTGATTTACTGAAAGCACTTTAATTCAAACATGTATATTCAAATGTACAGGTTCCTCTGATAAACATGCATAAGATTTAACATTATTTCAATTCTTTTTAAATGGCCTCTAGAACACAAGTTAATGAAGTTCCTAAGTGTAATTCATTTCATCTAATCATGAATAATAACTTGTATTTTTGAGGATTTGAATGCATACCGCAAAGTGTTCATTTCTTCATGCGTATTATTTCAATTTTATTCACCTGCCTTTTATTCTTTCTCCTTGCCCCTCTTCCACCTAAAATCATAATATATGTTTGCTCTCCAGGAGAAAGATTACTCTCTGTACAGATCAGAGCAAATCTGGCAGATTTGTAGCTCATAAAAAGATTAAATCACATTTAAAGATTATTTAAAGCCTGCTATGGTTCATGGTACTGAAATGGAAGAAGTCAGGGGAAGGGTAGAAGAGGGAATAATGCCTAAAGCAAAAATTCATTGTTGTAACTTTTATGTGGGTGGACCAACTAATTCTCTTATTTTATATTCTAAACTTTGATTCATAGCATAAACTGTTTCTATAGTGTTCATCTCTTACTTTCTACAACACTGTAATATTATCCTTGCAAATTGAGACAATTTATTAAACTGTCTAAAGATTTTCTCACATGCAAATTGGTGTTAAATGACACCTATGCTTTTAATAAGATAACTTTTCTCTGTAAACATTACTTTGAAATGTTCAAGATCTTTTTCATGGAAAATTTTTTCAGTTTTTCTACCTATGCTTTTGACCACCCAGCAGATTGTAATAAGCAATTCTTGCACCATAGAATATAAATAAATTGGTAATTTATGTTAATATTGGGTTTATTTTAAACTTAATAATAAAACTGATTTTGAAATATATGTTAAAACTGACTCACTAGTATGTTTTCTATACCTATAGAGTTAGAAGTTTTTATCATGGAAATTATCTGCCATTAAAATTGTTTGGAAGTCTTCATAATATCATCATACATTAATATTTGTGAGGGAGAAAAAAGTGTTTTTTACCTTACAGTCTGCGCTTTTTATAAAATCCTACAGATAGAATTCAATGGGGCATCTGCTATGGATCAGAATTGCAACTAAGTAATGGATCCTTGTGTTTCTCTTTTGCTATAAAAAGGTCATGTTCATTTGCAGAGAGAATTATTTTATATTTGTTATAGCATTATGCATGTTTGAAAAATAGGAGGCTATCAGTGTTCCTAAATGCTGCCAAAATTCAATGGAATAAACATTTTACTCAATACATTTTCCATTAGGCATGATACAAGCAGTTAAATACAGTGCTTCACTTTGAAAGGGGTAGTCTACATCCTGAGAACACTATGTGCCAAGATGGGCAAAGAGTAATTTACGCTGCTCAAGAAAGAATTTAATCAAATGTTTTAAAGAAGGATTAATTTTTCTCAAGTCAGCAGTAATGTCACTAAGCTGGCCTCTGAATGCTTGGCTTGTTGATTTTCCAATAATCATACAGCCATCCAGTCCTCATCCTTCTCTGTCTTTCTATTCAGGGTATCTTTATCCCTTTCAGAGGGAGATTTTGTGTTCATAGCAAATATTTCCAAACAGTAAATTTTTACTTTTAATATGAAAGCTAATAGGCTCTATTTCTTTAATTATTTTACTAGTCTCTGTGTATACTATTTTTCCTAGTCAGAATTACCATCGTTTTTCACTGCAATATGTTTTCTTCTGTCCTCCCAGATAAAGAATTAAATAAAAATGAAAAAAAAACTACTTAGAAATTCCAACAACCCCCAGAAATGTACTCTTCCTCTAAACATATTTGCTATTCAGGAAAGTAAGCTTATCTTGGTCTAATTCCAAATAAAATTCTTAACCTATTTAACAGTACCCTAATGTAATGGTCTACTTATCAATCCATCACTTGGTGCATCTGCTTAGAAATGGGCAGGTGGTCCCTTTCAGAAATGCCATTAGATAATGATAATTGCAATTAGATGATAATGATCTTGGTCATTTACAACATGCAGAGTCATTTGTATAAATGGCTTTTTCTAAGTATGGCATGGAGTTGGTAGGGAAAAGATGTCTCTTTCTTCTGCTACAATTCCTCTAAGTGGATGAGATTAGTTAGTCCTATAGGTTTGGAAAAGTTTCTCACATTTTCGTACTTATTAGGGCAAACTATTTACTTCTTTTTTGGTGGGAGGGTCTTATTCAAAATCAAGTATATAGGTCCACCTTCCATCCAGGGCTCTCCACCCAGTGACTGCTCAGGCTGTTCTCAAGGTCATAAAACCTTGGCAATCATACCACTTCTCCTTACTACAGGCAGCCCTAGTGCTTCAGGGGTGCTGTCAGTCACCTCTACCACACATCCTGTGGTTTCCCCCACAGCTGTCCTTACAGGCCACGTGAAATGACTAGAAGTGCAGAGGAGTTAACATCCTGTGGGTCAGACTTCAAACAAGGAGAGAAAAGGTACAGAAAAGAGGAACTAGCAAGTAAATGTCTCTCCTCCCTGTCTGTAGCCTTCATAGGTGACCCGGGAAACAACTGCTTTCTTAAGAAGTGGCCAGCTTGGCAATGTCCCACCGTGTCTTTGTTTTCCCTTCTTTTATCTCATTTCTCTTTTCACCACACTTCTGCTTCCCTGGGATAACATACCCAATAAAATTTTAGCATACAATAAGCTATATTTCTAAGGAATTCAGGCTGGGATATGCTCTACAAGTAACTGTCCACATGTGTCTCCATTTGCTTATCCTAGACACGGTGTCATTTACCATTTTCCTAAAATGACCAACCCAATCTCCACCACTCCCCATAGAGATAAAGCTGATTAACTGACACAGTCCAACAACTGGCTGCTGTCCAGTCACTAGTTCCCAAATGAACTCCTGGGAAGACAGTCCCAAACGAGAGAAGTGTATTTCATTTTTCATATATTACGATTTATAGCACGGCCAGGTCACACAGTTACTCTTGACTTTTAAAAATAGAATATACAATTTCTAATTAGCTATAATTTTATCAGGTGAGATCTGAAAGATACAGGGCACTCTGACTAAGCATGCTTCTTTGCCTCATGTGACTCAATCCCACAAGCATGGACTTTAGAACTCTGTTAGTGCTTCTTTATTAAATATAATTAAATTAAATACATGTTTGTACTTTCCAAAGGATTTCACATACAAGATCTGTACAACTATTCTGGTAAATAGATAAGATACATATTAATGGTATTACTCTTATAATTTACATAACAATAAATGAAAGCTCATAGTGGTTAACTGAGTTTACAGAGTTGGCAAGCAGCAAAAATGGGATATAAAAATTAGTTTTTATTCTGAACCCTTTCCTCTTTATACCCTGTCATGCTGCTTTAACTTACTAAATAGAAAGAAGGGGTATACCATTCTAAAGAGTAACTTGGACATAGCAAGATTTCTGAAGAGAAATATATTGTATAACTATAAAGAAATGACATTTTCTCATAAATCACATGGCAAGAGATAACATTATTTTAGAATCACACAAGTGTATGCTAATTCAATTTCTATGTGCTTTGCCCCCTCATATATGAAAAAATTAATTTAAAGAAAATCTGTGGTGAACTCTTTGGTAATATCATCTAGCAGACAATATTGTCCAAAGGTAAAATGTTTTGCTTCAGAAAGAAGTCCTTAAAAGTTTCCTAGTATTTTAGCTGTATTTAATCATTGGGCAGATACTAAAAAAACGGCTTCTCAAGTCCTAAGATCAGTCAATTGTTTGGGGAAAAGTGTGTATTCTTGGGTAAACATTTGTTTTTGTCTAAGAAATGACAAGAAATTGGAACAAATAAGCACTTCTCTGAAAAAAATAAAGAGAAAAGTTAATAATGGGAATCCTCAACATATATATTTACTTAACTGTTTTATAAACTAAAAAAGAATTTTATAGAGAACCTATGTGATTTCAGATTCATATAAAACCCTTCCAGGTGGTAAAATTTGAACCAGTAGGGGAAAATGCAGGAAACCATGAAAGCATGTGAGTGTCACTTTGGGCAAAACTAAAATAATACTTGTATGACACAAAGGACTAGAAGAATTGGTTTTGTACCACCAGTTATGTTTCATAGTGAAAATTTACAGTAAGGTATTATCTGAAGATATAAGACAAATGTGCTAAAGTATAAAAAAGAAAACACTAGGTTTTATCTAGAAGGAAAACAAGCAACAAAATGTAAGAAATTCCAGATTCTTAGGCCAAAAAAACCCTTACAGACATCTGTGTTCTGTACTTTTTGAAATTTTGTTTCTGTTCTGGCAAAGTACACAGTATATGTGTTCAGAAAATTAAGTTATCAGAAGAATAGATGAATTTTCAATGCAAAGAATGAAAACTGAGTGATATGATTATATTTATTTAATCACAGTGATTTTTATTACTTTGCAAATGACAGACTTTTTGATCAAGGCCCAGATCTTAGAAATAAAAACTATCCATTAGGGGAACAGTTTTATTATCAATGTATGGTCATTCTAAATGGTCAGTATGCCGATATTATGTAGCAGATTTACACTCATCCATATCAAGTACTGGTACCTCAGAGGCAGAGTTATTTTTGAGGGCATCGTAACTTCTTATGATAGGTGGATATATAATCATAAAAATAAGTGAAATATTAAATTTTGTATATTAACTATTCCCAGGAGGAATAATTAAGACATTAGAGAATAAACTTTAAATTTTAAAATATCTCAATAACCCTTCACATGCAACTTGAACTTTCTATATTGCTTCAAAAAGGAGATTGAAGAAAATTATCAAGCAATGGCACTAAGATGGAAGCTACAAATTTCAAAGAAGTCGATAAAATAAGATTCTAAGGTTTTCACTTGAGCACTCACTCACAAATTGACTCTTGCATGCTGCATATGATATGCTTAAGAAGCAAGTATAAACTTAGATTATAGAGTGAGACTATCTCACAGCCAAGGCTAGTAATAGGCTCCCTTCACGCTTATGATATCAGGTCACTTCTGAAGAACTGTTTCCAGTCTGAGATGCTGTATTTTAAGGAGGTCATTCATTACCTATAATATATCCTAAGAAATGTATTACCGATTATGAGAAATCTGTGAGGGAGTGAGATTATTTTAAAAAGCTGCACACTGTCTAGTAAATAATAAATAATGTTTCTTTAACAGTGAGAGGTCTGGGGTTGGATCCTGGCTCCACTTTGGAGGTTTACTTAACTGCTCTGTACCCAATTCTTCCACTATAAAATTAGGACATGAATGGTATGTATTAAACATGAAGATCACTGGAAAGTTACATGAAGTAAACTACCTCTACCATGTCAAGCATACTTTTAGCTCTTAGAAGATATTAACTATTATCACTGTGCAAAAAAAGAGACTATTTTTTTTAGGAGAAATTAGACAGGAAGCTACAATCTAATTTTTGTCAGACCAGTATGTAAGACAGGTAGCTAATAGCATGTGGGACAAAGGAGAGAACTAGGAATCACTTGTCTATTTTTTGAGACATAGGTTTACTACAACATAAGGAATAATACAATTCTAAAGAATAGGTCCTTAGAAATGGGAGGACAAGACAGGTTTATTGAGCCAAAGTTGCCATTAGGAGGCATCCAAGCACAGGTCAGATGATTCTTAGTCACAACTTTACAAAAATTACACCTGCTTAACAAGCCTGAAATACCTAATGACTAATGCACTATTTCTCCAAATAAATTATAAATTATTCTGAAGGAAACAAGTCTCATTTTTACATATTCCCATATAAAAGTAGTGTTTAAGAAAATAAACACTCATTAAAGACTCAACTTGACCCCACTTACATCAATGTATAGATCATTCAGACAGAAAATCAATAAGGAAATATTGGCCTTAAATGACACATTTGACCAGATGTAACTTATATATATATGCTGAAATCATATCAAGCATCTTTTTCTGGCAGCAGTAGTATGAAACTAAAAATCAATTACAAGAAGAAAAGGGAAAAAACACAAATGCATGGAGACTAAACATGCTACTGAACAACCAATGACTCATGAAGAAATCAAAGAGGAAATGAAAGAATGCCTTGAGAAGAACAAAAATGCAAACACAGAATTCCAAAATCTATGGGATGTAGCAAAAGTAGTCTTAAGAAGAAAGTTCATAGCAATATAGAAACAAGAAAAACCCCTAGTAAACAATCTAACTTTATAACTAAAGGAACTAGAAAATGAACAATGCCAAAAATTAGGAAAATGAAGGAAATAATAAAAAGCATAGCAGAAATAAATGAAATAGAGCCTAAAACATAATTGAAAATATCAATGAAACTAAAAGCTGATTCTTTGAAAAGATAAAGAAGTTGATAAACCTCTAGACTCATCAAGAAAATGAAGGCCTCTAAAATAGAAAAATAGAAGGCCTCTAAAATAAAATCAGAAATGAAAGAGAAGTTGCAAATAACATCACAGAAATACAAAGGATCATAAGAGATTACTGCAATTATATACCAACAAATTGGAAAACCTAAAGGAAATGGATAAATTCCTAGAAATACAACCTCCTAAAACAATGACATATAAAATCTAAATAGACCAATTACAAATAATGAAATTGAATCAGTGTTTTTAAAACTCCCAAAAAACAATCCTAGTACCAGACAGCTTTGCAGGTGAATTCTGCCAAACATTTAAATAAGAGTTAGTGCCTATCCTAAAATTATTCTAAAAAATAAATGAAAAGAACATTTCCAAACCCATTTCACCAGGCCTGATATTAAAACCAGGCAAAGACACCACAAAAAAGAAAATTATAGGCCAGTATCTTTGATGAACATAGAGGCAAAAATCCTTAACAAATACTAGCAAACTGAATTCAACAATACATTATAAGGATCATACACCACAATTAAGTGAGATTTATTCCAGGGATGCAAAGATCATTCAACATCTGCAAGTCAATAAGTGTAATACATCACATTAACAAAATGAAAGATAAAAATCATGATCATTTCAATAGGAGCAGAAGAATCATTTGACAAAATTTGATATCCATTTACGATAAAAATTCAACAAAGTGAGTGTAGAAGAACATACCTCAACATAACAAAGGCCATTGATGACAAACCCTCAGTTAACATCATACTTAACAATGAAAACCTTAAAGTTCTTTCTTTAAGATCAGGAAATAGACAAGTATGCCCATTCTTGCCACTTTTATTTAACATGGTATTGGAAGCACTAGTTACAGCAATTAGTCAAGAAAAAAGAAATGAAGACATCCTAATTAGGAATGGAAAAGCAAAACTGTTACTATTAGCAGATGACAAGATATTATACATAGAAAACCCTCAAGACTTCACCAAAAAATCTCTTAAAACAAATGAGTCCAGCAAAGTTATAGGATACAAAATTAACAGACAGAAATCAGTTACATACAAATAATGAGCTATTATAAAGAGAATCTAAGGAAATAATCCCATTTACAGTTGTATCAAAAAGAGTAAAAAACAGAAGTTTCACCAATGAGGTGAAGGACCTATACTCTGAAAACTATGAAACATTGATAAAAGAAATTCAAGATGTCATAAATAAATGAAATGATATATCATGCTCATGAGGTAGAATAATTAATATTAAAATTTCCAAACTACCTCAAGCAATCTACAGAAGATGTGGTATATATACACCAGGGAATATTACTCAGCCATAAAAAAAGAATGAAATTTTGTCGTTTGAGACATGATGGATGGACCTAGCGGGTATTATGCAAAGTGAAATAAGTCAGATAGAGATTAGATTTCACTTATATGTGTAATCTAAAAACAAAACAAAGAAACTCAAGAAATAAATTGTTGGTTACTGGAGAGGAGAAGTGTTGGGGAATTGGTGAAATAGGTGAAAGGGATTAAGAAGTACAAGCTTCCAGTTATAAAATAAATAAGTTACGGGGATATAATACACAGCACAGGGCATACAGTCAATAGTATTGTAATAACTGCATGGTGATAAATGGTAACTAGACTAATGGGGCTCATTTCATAAAGTATGAAAATACCAATTTTTAAAAAGACTCAATTTGAATAAGTACATTGAAATGGTTACTTTTTTGGATTGAACATTCTGATAATAGACATACTTTACTTATTCTAATACACATATTTTTCATCTGTTACCATTTCTGAAATGGAGATGCCTGTGAATGGCATCATAATTTGCAGTCTTTTTTTTTTCTACCTGTGGCTCATAAAATAATGTTGCATTTTACAAGGATAGTATCCTAGGTTTGATGAATACAGTATTTTGTCCATCTATCATCAGGTACTCAGGGCTTTAAATGCATTGTCTCATTTAATTATCATGATAACGTTTAGGTGGGTTTTGTTATCACAGTTTTACAGATATGCTTTAAAGAGTTAAAGGAAAATGCCTATGACCACAGAGCTAGTAAAGATGGAGTCAGAATTTAACTGAGATTTGTCTGATTGCAAAGTTCCTGCTGTTAGCCAGATCACCAAAATGCTCCTCTAAGAAAGGTTTGGATGAGTATTTTTTTTAAGAAGAAAACTTTTCAAGTCTCAAAGATGCTTCCATTTATTTACTTCACACTATATATCCCTTTGCTGGGTCAGAATCTGCCGCTTCAGACCCAATCTGCACTGGGAGCAGCTGTGCTATTTAGTGTTGATTTCCAGAGCGAACCCAACATGAAAACATAATTTAACATTGAGGTGAATAAAGGAAGCCAGAGACCTGTTAAGGAAGATAGTCTTCTTTTTTAAAATGAGATTCTGTACAATCCCTTTTTGATGATATTTTAACATAGTCTCAAATTCCTGATAGTATTCTCTACTGAAAAAAAAAAATTTCCCCTATTTAAATGCTTTTATATCTTAAATTAACTTTGTTACAGCCCCGAAATTGCCAAATTGACAAGGTGACTTTTACAACAGAATTTTTAAATTAACTAAAAATCCTTCTTTTAAAAAGGTTTATATTCACATGACAATTTTTTAAAGTATTATTTAATCTCAATATTTTCAGAAATACTAAAATAACAGAGGCAGCAGCAGGACTGAAGTTCCTCTCTAAACTGCCTTAACATTTGTCATTGTGAGACCATAATATAATCTTATTTCTTACAGCAATGTAGCATCAGACTGAAGCAATGACAAACTAAACTAAAGTTAGGACCAAAAAGAAAAGCTTAAGAAAAAACTCACAATTAGAATGTTACTAGTAAAAATCTAGTTGATAAAATAACAATAGAAGTTTTGTGGCTTAACATGCATAATCATCATATTTTGGGTTGTCCCCAAATGACTAGTTTGAGATATATTAAAGGGCTGAAAATTACTGTGCTTTAATGGCAAATCAATATGAAGTGAACAAAAAATACAATGGTCAATTTTAGTGGTCTTATACTCAGTTTACTTACTCAAGATGAAATGTGCACTATTAAAATGCTAAACAGTCTTGGAATAAGGACTTGACCTGTATTTCTCTATTCCATGATTGCTGCCTAAACAAATTTTTACTCTTTCAATTTAACTTCATGTTAAGTCTTAATTTAAGAGCCTTTTCTTTCACAAATCCTCACTAGTTTCTGATAGCCAGAGTGATATCAGTGTTTTATCCATTCTTAATAAATTAAAGTTGATTATTACAATTAAAAAGAATCTGCACTTCTATAAAGATTATCCAACCTCATAAAACTATGCAAGTTATATATATATACACACATATATATTTAGATACAATATATATTTTAATATATTTACATATTATAAAATGTGTAATATGTTTAATATATTTTATATACATAAAACAGAAATAAAACATTTCTATAGTATTTTTCCATTTTGCATTAGATACATAGTATTATTTTCTAAATGTGAACATGTGTTTATCAGTTGTATCACAAAGAAAAGATAAGCATGAAACTTGCCTTCTTCACCCAAAAGTATGTATTATATATTTTTTCAAAGCAATCCACAAATCTCACCTTTTTTAATACTTCCCCAAAGTATTCCATGGCATGAATGTGCCATAATATATGTAACTTACTAAACAATTTTCTTTTGATAGTCATTGTCCTTTTGGTTTTGTGTTTCAGATCATCACTGTGATAATTCTTGGTCCTGCCACCTTGTATAGGTGTAGAAATTTTCCCAGAGGAAATATTTAGAAGTGTAATTGTTGGAAATTAAAAATATTTTAAAATTTTTCAAGTGAACCACCAATTGTCCTGTAAAATCATACTGTACCTTTATACAACCAGTAGCAATATGGACAGAACTTGTTCTACATAATCATTAACCTTTGGTACTTAAGGAAATTAAATTGTGGCCAGTTTGAGAAGTGAAAATAGAGTCTCATGCTTTTAATCTGCATTTCCCCAGTTGTAAGTGGAATTGATATCTTCATGTGTCTACTGTCTTATTTTCATCTCACTTCTGACTGTTTATATGTTTTTTTTCTTAGTTATTTGAACTTTATATGTTGGAGGCTGCAATGTTTTTACCAGCTTGCCATTTATTCTCTAATTTGGAAACCTTCTGTCTTTGAAAATGTTATTTTGACATGATCAAATTTATTTTTATTAATGTGTTTTCTTGTATTTTTTTAAAGAATATCTTCCCTGCTCTAAGGTCAGAGAGACATTTTCCTGTTTTTTCTTGTAATATATTTATTTACTTTTCATTTTTGATATTTTATTTTTATATTTTGGTCTTTGGCCCATCTGAAACATATTTTCTGCATAGAGACTTTGCCCATTGTTCTTGCAAAGTTTATTCTTATCACTTTATAATTTATAGTCTTATTTTAAATGGAAATATTTTCTTTTATACATTTTAAATTGCCATTAGTTAAAAAAAGAAACAATTCTTGCACCTTGAGTTTATGTAAATCTCTTGTCTGATCTACTTTAGTATTTGTCAAAATGTCTGTTGATTGCATTAGGTTTTTCTATATAGAAGGCAATACTGCTGACATAGAAGGCTGCTTTTATATTTTTCATTTTTTTGTTTTTGTATTGCACAGTCGAGGGCCTTGAGTAAAATATTGTAAGATATAGTGCTTTCTTGTTCCTGACTTTGTAAAAGCCTTCAAACTTCAAGATAGAATGCTTCAGTGTGGCAAAGCTACACTCAATGAAAAATTTAAATCCTAACTTCACCATGTCAACGAAGCTGTGTGACCTTGAGCAAGTTTAAATCTTCCTGTGCCTCAAGAAAAAAATAATACCTACCTCATAGGATTGTTGGTCAGGATTAAGTGGGTGAACATATGCACAGTGCTTAGAACAGTACTTGGAACACAGTGCTATGTACATGTTAGCTGTTTTTATTCCTATTTTACTATTAAATAGGGTGTTTGATAAAGAGTTAATATCCTTAGGTCTAGACACAATCTCTGGGATTTGACCATCTATTACCACATATTAGCAGAAAGAATTGAATAGCACTGACAGTAGGCTTCAAAGAGTACCTTATATAGAATTCATAATTTGGGGTAGAATCTGAAAGGAAAAGATAAAGTTCTCAATCTGTTGAATATCAAATGTGTTCCATGAAACTGTACTAGATTAAGGCAATTATTCTCATAACAATTCTCCAAGGTAAAGTGCCACAGTCTTACTTTCAAAGTGAAGGTAAAGTAACAACCAAGATCCCACATGGAGTTAGCACAATATTCAAATTCTGGTTACATTTCAACAGACTAAGTAAACCCTAAGATTTGCAGGTTCTGCTAATCTCAGAGATGGCACCAAAAGATGGGGATCTTTCTTCTCCTTTCCCGGAATATTGCAGGGAGACAGGATTTAAAAGACAGAGGCATTCATCCTGTTAAAACATAAGCTCCCTGTGGGCAGAATCTGAGTCAATCTAAAAGTGTGGTTCCCAGAATAGAGCATGACATAAAGACACCAAAAATATTTTTTATATTGGTTTATAAGGAAACATACATGCTATGTCACCAAAACTGGAAAGTCTCATACTAAAGCTAACAAAATAACTGTTTAGTGTTTTTCTGAAAGGTTGTATTTGTGCAATTTTCATGTTGATAGCAGTTTTATATTTTAAATTCTTCAGCTCTATGTAGACAGGAAAGTTGTCAAAAACACAGGCACCAGACGAGGAATTTTTTCAAACCTAGAACTTGAGACTTGCAGTTGTGTACAGATCTGCCTTGAATTTTAGGGAGTTTACATACACTTTGGGTTTTTTTGGCAGAAAATCCACAGTTGCCTTTTTCCAGAAATAAATCGTTTATTGAAGTTGTTTTTGTTTAAAAAAAATAGAGATTAAGTAAATATAAAATATTGGGATGATATAAAATTCTGGTGATATTTATTTAATGATCAAGTCTCAATAATATTTGTTGAGCACAACAAAACACTGAGACTAGCATTCTTAGTTATCCCAACTTGACAAAGGAAATTGAAACACAGAATTACTAGATAATTTCCCCAAGGTCCCTCAGTAGGTGACTAGCAGATGGAATTCACACCCAGAGCAGCCAACTCCAGAATCCTCATTCATAAATATTACCTTGTGCTACCTCATGATAGTTAAAATGCCTTTCCCATGTTTCCTTCCTAAATATATATTTAACACATAAAGCAGTGTATTTCGAATCTCTACTAGTGAACCTACATTTGCTTCTATAAGAATGACTAAAAATTCAGAGAGAAACAAATATTCCACATATTTCCTGTTAATCCACAGTAGGCTTAGAGCAGATACAGTTAATGTACGATTAGTGTATGAAGTTGCACATTGATGGGCTTTCATCTGAACCTCAACTTCCACTTGCAACAATGCTCATTTTAAAAGAAAAAAAAGATGTCATTTCATGCATCTTTAGTTTTACTATTTTCAGTGTACGGTCCGGCTACTGTGTTCGACTGACCTGCATAACAAACTTCCTTCAAAATGTGTAACATGCTGCAGCTTTATGTTACTTGGAGGAAATTAAGTGCCCCTCTTGGTGTGAACAATCACTTGGCAGCATAAGTTATTTTAATGGACATCTCTTTACACCGAGCCTTTTGCCATCTGTTTCACCCTCTAATTACAAATTCAGGAAGAACACAATTCACAACTGTGTCTATAAAGAAAAATGTAAGGGACTTAAATGCAGGTTTATATCAGTGCATCTGTTCAGTGATTTTTAAATCCAGGAGGAACAAAGGGCAAGAAACTTTTCTTTCCCTTCTTGATCCAATTAGCAGAGACAGGTGAGGATTCATGGCACAAAGTTACCGAGGGTGGTTCATCCAGCAGAAATTAGAAAACTACTTTATTTATCTTGATCTGTGTTTTACTCTACAGTTCATTTTTTTGTCTTTGATGCCAGTCCCAGTACAGAAGCAAGCATACTTTTAGGGTGTAGGCAGGAAATTCACCTGATTTTAACTAGCAGAACAGCTCAATGACAAGTGTGACTCAGAAGCAGGACCTTTGTCATTTAGATGTAATTAATTTAGTCAAGAGAAAAGGGAGAAGTGTTTCCTTACCTATTCATAATGTTCTGTTTGATAAAGCCCACAAACCTATGAGTGGATGGGAATCTTAAATCTAGGCTATTTGGCAGTTGAGTAATAATGCTTCCCCAGCCTGGTGCCTAAGGCTAGATTCACACTCTATCAAGGAAGAGGTATTAAATAAAACAAGATTGCATATGCATAACAGGGGCACTCACTTCACATTCTGTAGGTTCAATTTATTACAGCAGTGTCTGTGTCTATGGTGACTTAACTGTCTTTTCTGCTTAATTGTGACAGCTGCATTCTCTTGATACATCAATTAGTCCCTGGAACACAGAATTTTCGCATACCGCTAACCAGCCCAGCTATTATCAATGTCAAATCAGCTCAAAATATACTGAGCTATGTAGAAACAGTTTGAATTACCCAAGTATGCAGACACTAATCACTAAGGCACTAGGATATCTCAACTCTTTGAGATCCCCTAGAGCAATATCACAGAACACTGTAACCTGGAGGCAATCCCACTCACCAGAAAATAGCTCAATACATACTGGGAGGCTCTCTCTAACTTAAACATAGAGAAATACTGCAATTATATTGCTTTTCTGCACCATTATACTAAAATTAAAATACATAAAATCACTAAAGATTAGGGAAATAAGCAAAATTGAGCAATAGCTTGTGCCTGTAAACACAAATTTTAATTTGCTATCCTACTGATGTCCCGACTGAAAATAAAGAGGAAATGTAAAATCCAGTTTTCTAAGTTTTCATAATTTTTTTCTTTTTCTCATGCACATAAATGTGTCTTCCTTCTAAATCCATTCCATAGAAGAGGATTGCTCAACTTATGAGCTTATAAGTAGGGTTTATTACCCCACACTCCCAGCTATTACATGAAGTGCTAATGCTGTGAAATGGAGATGGGGACAGTACATTCATTCACCCTGTTAAAGTTAATGACCCAATGATTTACAAGACATGACACATTTGAAGTCAACTGAATTCATTGTCTCATTAAACAATGCAGACAGGGTTAAAAATATCATCCTTCAGTGTTTTGAATTTGCATCTGTCCTATTAAAACCACATTAATGGAGCCTCAAAAAAGTCATATGCAGGTAGCTAATTGATATTCTTAAAAGAAGATATCAACCCTTAGTTTCAATAATATTAATGAGATAGAATGAGAATCAGTTGGGCTTAATTCATTTACTTGCAGAAAAATTTACATGTGGAATTAATTAAAAATTTACAATTTTAATACTTGTCTTTCCAACTTTGGCTAAATTAGGTTACGTGACTTCTTCCCAACAAATGCAACCTATTCATCCACCCTCAATTTACCACCCCAGCCCCCAATTGGCTCTCTCCATACCCCAAGATCCCTGCCCCAAAATCCAATTAGTAGCCTGGAAAAGAAATCTACTATTGGAGACTATAGGGAAGAGCCTCTTTTCTTCAAACCCTGGAAGTGTTCTACATAATGGATGCTGACTTAAAAGTGATGCCTTCAAGATCCAGTTGAAGAGGCACTTGTGTTAAATTTGTCCTGTTTCTTCATTTGATTCATGATTTTTCTTAAGTACATATTGATCATGTCACCACTCTAAGATTCTTCAATGATTTCTCACTGCTACCAAAAGAAAACCCAAACTATTAGGCCAACTTCTCTGATTTTATCTCCCCTTCTTATCCTTTTTTCTAGTCTCCCATCATACTGGCTTCATCTGTACCTTATGCATGTCGAGTTGTTTTCTGTCTTGGGCCTTTGCAGTTAGTGTTTCATTTGCTTCATACCCTCTTCCTCAAGATTTCGGCATTCTATCTCCTTGTTACCATTCAATTGATAATGCACAGAGCATTCGTGAATAAATCTACCTATAAAGCTGCCCTCTAGTTCTATATTATCCTATTTTAACTTCGTCATTGCATCCTAATACATAAAATGCCCTGTTTTGTTCTTAAATGTTCTTTTGCACCGGGCTACATGTTTATTCTCTCCTTTCCCTGACTGGAGCATAGTTCCTTAGGATAGGGATCATGTCCCCATAATGTCAAAGATTACAACAATGTCTGGCATATAGTAGGTGTCCAATACAGTAGCCATTAACACTTGTGGCCATAGAGCACTTGAAATGTCGCTGGGGTTACTGAGGAACATTTTAATTTCTTCAACGTAATTAATTCAAATGTCAATGGCCACATGTGGCTAACAGTTACCACCAATAGCCCAGTTCTAGATAATCCATTCTAGGGCTCCAAAACAAAATAACTTCCACTTTAGATGGTGTTGGAAATACACATTAAGATTTTTCTCCTCGGTTTTTTCTCTTCCCCAGTTACTATTTACCAACCACTGCCCTTTTGGTAGGAAATCATCAGCTCCTAAATGTTACAAAGTAATGAGATTACACTCTAATCATTTTGATTAACATTGAATGGGTATGTTTAGATGCAGCTTTAAGGCAATGTGGAAAAATAGACATGACTGTGACATCACTAACTGTAAGACACAGAAGTTAAAAAATAAAATTGTAACACATTATGAATTCAAACAAGGTAAATGCCATATGTGCTACAAATGAAAAAAGGAACAAAAGGGAGAGTGATAAATGAAAAGTGATACTCAACAACCCTTAAGATTTCAGACCTTGATACAAGGTCTTGAGGACAGGGGGCTAGGATCTGAAATGCAATATTTGGCAGAGAAGCTTCAGAAATCCCAGAATCTGAAAAGCCTCTCTCATTTTCAAAAAAGCAATAGAAAAAGATTATTCTTCAGGAGAGTTTGCCAGTCTGGAGTTTTGGTATGGAGTCTTGAGTTCAAGTTAAAAACAAACAAACAAATATAAAACTTACACCCACCAGAAATCAAATTCCAGGCTTTCAGCCCAGATTGGTAAAGATTTCAAATTTTAGCTATGAGCGCCTCAAGCTCATAAATAAACATATAAAATCAGATTTGGGTTCATTCAAAACCTAGGCTTCCGAAGAAAGATTTTCAGTGGAGACTAAGCAAACTCTATTGTCAAGATCCTTACTACAGAAAACAATCTCCTTTACCTAGGATAATAAGAAAAGGAATCATTTCATGGTATTAAGGTAACTAAAGAATTTCTGCCAGAGCCAGGAATTCAAACTTAGTTGCTACATAACCAAGCAAGAGGTATACATTTTGGAGAAATATACAAGCACAACCTCAGGAATGTCCCAGTGGAAAGCACACCGGTCAGGCCCTGTATTCCTAGAGATCAGACACTAGAACTTGCACCACAACTGCCACAGCTGTGATTTCCCCAGATGTTACCTTCGGTTACCCATTTCTCCCTTTCTGGAATCACTTGGGTGCTGCTTCAGATGGAATCTAGCTTATGAGGGGAGCCCGAGGTCTAAAAAGTCTAAAATGTAGATTTTAGCTTTGTAGCCTCCATAGTACAGAAAGTAAGTCTAGAAGGAGTTACGAGTGGATATTTAATGAACCAAACTGAAAAACAGGCCTCATATCTGACCTCTAAATGTGGCCTCCAAATTATGGACATAGGGCATAAGATTATACAATATGTTGTGATAATATTTGAACAATCTCCTAAAAATGCTCCATTAAACTGTGAATTCCATTAGGACAGATCATTCTGTGGGTTGATTCTTAGCACCTGGTATAAAATATGCACAATATTTGTTAAGTGAATCAATTTAAAATAATAGATTATGAGACTCTAGAACTCAAGAGACTCCTTATTCTAACATAATAAGAAAAAAGGGATTTATGATAATATAAATTCCATGGTAGATTGCCGCATAAATCTGGCTTTTAGGGAAAGCCTACCATATTTATATACCTAGAGTTTATATTTCATGACAAGCTGGTATTTCAAGGTGTTTGGGTATAGAGACCCAATAGGCATAAATATTAGAGCATCTGAGAGGAAAAGGGAGTAATATTTTTAAAAGATAACTAGTATTCTATGGAATGAATAATAGAGACCTAAAGAATACAAGTTAGAGAAAACTAGCCACTTAACCTCAGACGCTGACTTCAGATTGATGAAAATCAAATTGTGTTTCTACCAGATGAGCTCCTCTCTCCTCCTCATCTGACACCTTTAATTATTAGAATCCACATTACAAGGGTTTTTTGTATTTCTATAACTTGAGTTTCCTAGAATTACACTGTCAAGATCATTAATTCTTTTACATAAACAACATAACAGTATATTCAATTATTCTATATGATTAAGGAAAAGGTAAATAAAATTTTTTAAGTGTATAAAACAGACTTCTGGTTCCCACTTCTGCACTGAAGGACCTTCTAAACTGCCACTCTATCCTAACAAGTTAAAATGCCAAACATACCGAAAAATCAACCTCTCTAGGATCCATGAGAGGTGAGGATACAAGGCAAACCACTGTTCCCAAGATTGAAAAGACACACAAGCAAATACAGAAATTAACAACTTACCAGAGCAGGATTCACAAGCTCAAAGCACCAAAGGACTCAGTACCAGGATATAATTGACAAATTGCTGGAGGGCAAATGTGGACAACTCTAAGAATGAAAGGCTCTAATGGGTCCCCATCACAGGTAGGCACCACAGTTTTGTGAGATTTACCTGCAGGAGCTCAACCAGGTTCCCATACTATATTAGAGAAAAACCGCCTCACACTTCTGGCAGGGGATGGGGAAAGGAACCATTTTGAAATACACCATAGCACTCTGTTCTTCTTAAGAAGGCCAGACCTCGGGAAGCTAATTAACAAGAACTGAACCTCCTGGGACTTTATCAGAGTCATACTCACCTGTGGGAAAGGACAAACCCAACTCCAGCCCATTCTAGCCATCCCCTTCCACCCAAGAGGGGATACGAAAAATTAAAAACACTGGTGAAATTCACAGTCCAGAGGTATAGCCTCACTAAAAGACTGAAACCTAATCACAGGACTAAAGAACTCTGCTCCCCTGCACCACCTCACCATCACATTACTAAAGGCCTGTTTATAGCAGTTCCTTTTACCTGGTGATATGTCATGTCTGTCTACCAAGAAAGAATTACAAGGCATACAAAAAGGCAAGAAACACAATTCGACCAGCCAGAGCAAACATCAGAACCACATGCAGTAGTGATGTTGGAATTATCAGATTGGGAATTCAAAACAAGTATGACTAATATGCTAAGGACTCCTAGGGATACAGGAGAAAACATGCAAGACTATATGGGCAATGTAAGTAGAGAAATGGAAATCCTATGAAGGAACAAAAAAGAAATGATAGACATAAAAATCACCATAACAAAAATGAAGAATGACTTTAATGGGCTTACCAGTAGACTGGCTACAGCTGAGAGAAGTATCTCTAAACTTGATATCTCAATAGAAACCTCCAAAACTGAAGAGCCAAGAGAACAAATCCTGGGAAGAAAAAATAGAATAGAATATCCAAGGGCTGTGGGACAGTGAAAAAAGCTATAATGTACATTTCATGGGAGTACCAGAAAGAGAAGAAAAGAGTTAAAGGAAAATAGAAGAAATATTTGAAACAACAACTGGAAATTTCCCCAAATTAATATCCAGCACCAAACTACATACAGATCCAAGAAGCTCAGAGAACAAGCAGAATAAATGCAAAAATAGAAAATAAAAAGCCTGTGAAACAGAAACCCTACACGTAAACATCTCATTTTGAAATTACAGAAAATCAAACATAAAGAAAACGTGAAAGAAGCCTTACCTATACAGGGGAAAGCACCTTACCTATACAGGTACAAAGAAAGAATTATATCCAAATTCTCTTCAGAAACCATGCAAGAAAGAAGAGAATGGAATTAAACATTTAAAGTGTAGAAAGGAAAATACCACCGACCTAGAATTCTGTATTCTGAAAGAATTCTTCAAAAATAAGGGAAAATTAAATACTTTCTCACACAAACAAAAAATTGAGGGAATTAGTTGCCTGTAGACCTATCTGCAGAGAATTAAAAGAATTTCTTTAAAAAGAAGGAAACTGTCTTGCGAGTTTCAGCCCCTGGCAAGTTCACTATGGATTCAGAGTGAAAAAAGAAATGACAGTGGAAGGTTCTTGGGGCAAAGGGTTTATCACCCAGCTTGTTCTCCCTGCGGTAGGTGGAACACGAGAGTCTCTGCCTCCGCCCAGAGCACTGGGCCGACTTCTCACTATAGGGCAGTAATAGTTTATTGCCTACGGTGTGGAAACGGTAGCCTAGCAACAGGTCAGTTACATCATCAGGTGGTTTAAGTTCAGTGAGGATCCTGGCCATAGGAACCCCAACTTCCCCACAGAAATGTTGATATATCAGAAACGTGATATATGTAAAGAAAGCAAGAGCATCGAAGAAGGATTAAGTGAAGGTAAAACAAAAATGTTTATTTTTCTTATTCTGAATTGATCTAACAGATAACAGTTTGTTCAGAATAATAGTTACAATGGATTTGATTATGCATACTTTATGTATGTATCACATATACACGTGAGTACACAAATACATGTATACATATATATGCTTATGTATGCTTATATGTAAATGAAATGAATGACAGCAATGATACAAGAGATGGGAGGAGGCAGTAGAAATTTTATTAGAAGGCACTCATACTACCAGTGTAATAGTATTGTGTTATTCAAAAGTAGATGTGTATTACTTATAAATTGTATTGCAAATTCCAAGGTAACTACTAAAAAAATTAAAGAAAAATGTACAACTGATATGCTAAGAAGGGAAAGTGGAATCATTTCATATGCTCCGTTAAAACCACAAAAGGCAGAAAAAGAGTGGAAAACAAAAATAGGAACAAAGAACAAGGACAACAAATAGAAAACAGTAACAAACATGGTATATATTAACTGCAATATATCAACAATCACTCTGCATGTCAATGGTCTAAATACACCAATTAGAACAGAATGCCAGGGAATACCAAAACAGAAGACCCAACTGTGTGTTGTCCATAAGAATTCCACTATAAATATAAAGACACACAAAGATTAAAAGTAAATAAATGGTAAATATATGCCATGCTAACATTCATCAAAATACAGCAGGATAAGCTATATTAATTTCAGTCAGAGCAGGCTTCAAAATTATCATATAAAAAATAATTATGATATTATAATTATGGATACATGTCATGGTACATTTGTCCAAACCCACAGAGTGAAGGTACAAGAATGAACTTAATGTAAACTATGGATTTTGGTTGATTGTGATGTATCACTATAGGTTCATCATTTATAATAATGTAGCACTCTGGTGAATGATGTTGATAATAGAGGAAAGCTATGCATGTCTAAGGGCAGGTGTATAGGGGAAATCCTGTATCTTCCTCTTAATTTTTGCCATGAACCTAAAACTTCTCTTAAAAAATAAAATATAAAACCACAGAATGGAGGAATCTTTATTTCTATATATTTACATGGAAATTATAAAATAATTTCCCTTCAGTGTTTATTGATAATAAAAGCATTTAAGCAAATATATTAAAGTGTTTAATAATATAAATTATTAAAATAAATTGTTATTACTTAAAGCATTATTAGTAGTAAAAATGAGACATTCCTTGGAATTTTCTTTTTTTAAATTACTCTGAATCAACCTTTGGTTGAGTACATTTTTATTCTGATATGCTCTTCCTACCCCACATCCAGTAGGTGGCACTCTTTCTTCTGTGCTAAGGACCAAAAGGAATAAGAGCAAGAATAGACGGATGGGCGAAGGAGCCAGCAAATCCCATCACTCTAAATGCACTGTACGTTTTCAGCTAGATGGTAAAATGAATATCTGGGTCTGCAAACCCAGCAGATATTCCAAACTTAAAGCTGAAGCAACCCTGTTGTTGGCAATAATATAGATCCCTGGTCACCTGGGAAAATGGAATGACTAGGTTGTCTGATCTGGCAGGATACTGGGGTGTTTCAATGCTTCAGGCCAGAGGACAAATTTGCAACTGATCCCAAACTAAGTTCAGGAATCAAGATGGTGCTAAAAAATAAATTTTTTCATCAAAGCTCTGCTGAAGCTTTAAGAAAGTAAGTGACTAAAAATTCTCATCTTTTTTCACTTTCCATTTTAATGTCAAAGGAGATTTGATAATAAGCAGCAAAATGATAAAAAATATATATTTAAATAAACATAAAGAACAGCAGAGTAAGTGCCACATATTGCCACTTGGAGAGTTTGAAGCACATTTATGGGTATCATCTTATACTGAGAGGTATTTACATTTTCAAAGTCTTGGCAAGTAACTAACAGTATTTGAAATACATTCATCGTGTTCTTTCAGTCTGAAAAAAGTCAACATTCTACTCATCATCTCTTTATTTCTTAGTATTTTCTGTTTATCCCCACTTTCAACTTGGTTGAGTTATAGTTTATTCTTTGGAAGGAGAGGTACATATTAATTCTACCTTTGTAAGGTTATTTTTTTCTTTTTCCTTAACTCCCCAGATTTCATATTTGTTTCACTGTGTCTATTTCATTCCTAAAACATTCTTTCTGGAATAAGGTAAGGTAAAAATCAATAAATCAACCATTGTGGATAGACAGCCTACCAGACTTTAATTCCCAACACATTGATCACACAAATCCTTCTCTTCATGTACTTAGTTTTTTATTATTGTTCACTAGACCATGACTGTGAGTGCCCCCAGGCAAGAGACATGTTTTATTCACCTTTCTTCTACCTTCAGGGCAGCACAAGACTTACACATGGTAGGTATTCATGCAGTATTTATTTAATGATTGAGCAAATTAATGAATTAATTCAACTTTTGCTTTCTTTTAGATTTATGCCACAAGGACCTTCTAACATTTATTCTGTAGTATGTATGAACTTATTTCCATGCTTCAGTAACTAATTTTCCTAGTATTTCTAGTTTTATAAACCCCAAATTTTTATGGGTAACAGTAAAGCCCTATGTCCTTAAATTGTTTTATAGTCCATCCCAACAACTGGTAAAAAATTCAAGTAAATGTATGCTTCATGTTAATTTTACCAACCTCACATTACTCTTTGTTCACATAGTGGCTCCAACGGGTTGCTGGGAGAAGAAAGGAGAGCAAATAACCAGGGATTTATTCTATTGTATATGTCAACATCCATTCACTGTGGGGCATGTTGCCTTGTCAGAGGGATATTTTATGATTCAACTCAAGTCCCCCAATTATGCAGTAAGTTAACAGTTCACATAAAAATTTCTATAAGTACAAAACTGAATATTTAAAGCTAATTTCTAATTGTTCAAACAAAATTGATATTATTATAAGTTCAAGAAACACCTACTCTCTGATTATGTTACTGTATTTCTCACTGAATTTTCACTGATAAACAGGATAATCGGTCTGGTTTAACCTTTAAAACTGTCTTTCTAAAAGTTTGGTATTGAAGATTATTACCACTAGAAATCTTTCACTTCTGCCATCTATATTCAATCTTCACATCATTAATTTTGTACATGATTACAGCCACTGTAGACAGAAAACTGTAGATAACCACTATAGCTTAAGTATATAGAAAGGAATCTGTCCCTATAGGGAAGTTTTCAGTTCGTTTTTTTTTTTATTCATAAAGGAGTGATATTATTCAGCTTAAAATGATCTTTTCCATGTTTGGCACTTTTGGTAATTAGTGCCTTAGTTTAGACTTGACTCTCTTCCATGGGACACTGTGCTAGTTTTAAAAAATAACTTTTCTGAGTATTTGTTCATCTTGGTCTATCTCCAGATTACTAAACTTCCTACTTCAGTTTTACTATATAAAAAGAAGTGAATTAAACAATAAAACTCAAAGGGACTATTTTAAGCACATTATACCACTTACAGAGAGTATGCAGAAAGTATTAGAAGATTTAAATGTCACATATTTATTGAACTTCTACTAATGATCCTATTCAAATTAGTGGCTTTCATAGTCATTTGTATAAAGATGATGGTATAAATTTCTCTCTTGGGTGCCAGTCTTCCCTTCTCAAAGTTTCTAAGATGGTTATGCACCTTATTTCCCAATATGTTCATAATTTTTTGACTGTGGCTACACAGATTTGAGACAAACTAGTACAGTATTTAGATTCATTAGCAAATATGTCTTCAGCAACAATGAACTCATGGATGTGAAAATAATTTTTCTGGACAACTTGTACTTTGCATGTTAAGGAAAAACATCAACATATTCAAAAGAAAAGTATGTATTTTGCTGAAATACATTGTCACTACATTGCTGATATTAACAGGCTCCCTCCTCTTTCCTTATTGTTTACAACATGATATACCCATGAATAACAAAACTATGAACCTCACTCGATTTTTGTCAGAGAAAGTAAATGACTTAGCAGAGTAGAGAAAACTTCCTATTTTAGACTGATATAAAGAATCCAGTAAGTGCTGAAGAGGCCTGGATCAGCAATTAGAAGCACAATTTCCTTAGAAAACAAATATAGTATTCTTAAAGTACTTTATAAAAAAGTTGAGGATTGGCAGTGTGATATGGTATGTGTGCTACTTAGCTTAGGCTATAGCCTGGGTACTAACCAAGAGTGTCCAAGCCAGGGGTGGTCAGCTAAAACATTAATTTAGTATTATTATCAAATAGTATCACTGAGTAGTATTATCAAGAATGTTCAGTTAGGTTGTGATCAGACAGCATTCTAAGGAAACCCCTACTTCAGATGTGGCTAATATACTTGTTTCTGTTATCTGTGTCTTAATTAGCATCCAAAGTATTCTGGCTAATATGTTGAATGTTGGTTAAAATGTGGTCATTAGTTTGATAAATATTAGATATGAGTTCTCATTAGTGAAAATAATGAGAATTTTATAACAATATTTTATAACATTATTTTATAACAATATTTTAGAGACTCTCTCCATGCTTGTATAGCCCAGGTATTTTAGAAAACAGCTAGGGTTATTTCCTCTACCTTAAAGGATGCTTTGGGCTAAATCCATGAATGGTCCTGGGTCCAGTTGTGAACTCTGGGTTGTTTTTTGCCAAATCCCAACTATGTAGCTTACAGAATCCTGTCCTGAAATCTCAGTGTTTGCCCAAATCTACCATTCAAGCAAAGAGATGATAAAAAAACATCTAAAAGAACCAAGAGCTAGGATTTCCTTGATTCAAAAGAAAAGATCATATGAATTATTTCTTTTGTGTCTCTAGATGCAATAAAACTTGGTTTGAGAACTACTTTTCTTATAACCTGGTAGCAAGGTAGTAGTTACTAATGTCATTCACCTCAAAATTTCTTCAGTGGCATCTATCGTCTACCAAAAAGAAATGAAGAATTGTGCATAACCAGATTGCATTAGGTCAGTTCACAACAGTAGTTGTTAAGGATGGAGATAAAAACAAAAGGACCAGCAAAAGTGTGATAGGAAGAGAGAGAGCCTGGATTCCCTCCTCCATCTTCATAGCTTAAATAGTCTCTCTACATTTACAAAAGATGAAAGTTTGTAAACTAAAGAGTTTCGGGCTTCAGGACAAGGAGGAGAGCAAGCACAGGACCTGTGCTTAGAGACTAAGTGGATGTCTACATGCTGAATGGAGAGATCCCCAGTGCTTTCCTAGGATTTTACAGTTCTTGGTACCGGGTGCTGGGCCCTGGGAGGGTGCAGCCTGGCTTAGAACCCAACGTATGAGGTCTTTCTTCCGGTATACTGCCTGCTCCAGGAGAAAAGACCTCCAGACTTATAATTGGGGTCTATGGTCAGGTTCCTATCCCAGTAACCCTAAAGTGAAGCCCAACAGGGGTCCATAAGCAAACAAAGCTTACACTCCAATTCTTAGTGCTTTGTCCTTAGAAATTACTGTATAGCCAAGCTCTCCTGGTCAGTTAATGAAGTTCCTAACATCAATGAACAGACCAACACAAACAGATGAAAATGAACTCAGAGGAAATAGAGAACACAGGAAAAATGCAGGGAGTACATAGAAGACATTTTCAAAAAATAAAACTTATGGATAAGAGAAGACTTTCATCTATGAAATGAGAACAGGATGCTTTTTGAAAGAGTAACTACTCGAATTAAAATAGCAAAATATTTTAAATATCAAAAAGTATTGAGAAAATCACCTAGAAAATAAAACAAAGGACAACAGATATTTTTTTTAAAGATTTTAAGAACCTTCAGTGCAACATCTGTTTAGTAGAAGTTCTTGGGAAGAGAGAGAAAGAGAGGAAGAGAGGCAATGAGGGAGGGAGGAAGAAAAATAGTCAAAAGAAATAATTGAATTACTCAGAATTGAAGGGCTGGCTTGAGAAACTGTCCGGCAAAATGAAGGTGAAAAATGCACAAGTTTTCAAGGGACATTGTCATAAACTTTCAAAAGTCTACAGATGAAGAGATCTCAAATGCCTTCATAGAATTAAAAGAAATAAGGGGACAGGGGTCTAATATATGTAATGCAATGAATCAGAATGTTATGGGGCTTGACAGCATAAACATTGAAGAGAAAACAATGGCATAATGACTTCAAAACATGAAGGAGAGTTATTTTTAACCTCAGAATGTTAATCCCTGACACAATGTAATCACAAATGAAGATAGAACAAAAAAGTTACAAACATGCAAGGGCCCAAAAATATATTTTTCAAAACCTGCTTCTCAGATAAGGGAGGATGAGCTCCAAGAAAATAAGGGATCAAACCAGGAAAAAAGAAAGCATGGAGTCCAAAAAAGGTGAGTGGAACACTCAACACAGGAGAAATGAGAAGAGAATGGCACTAGAAGCAAAGGGCATGATTGTGAAGGGAAGTGCCAAGATGCCAAGGGTGCAGCAGGCCTGCGGAGCACTCAGGTAGGACCGGCCTTCTGGGAAAGCACCCTGGCCTTGGGCACAGCACATAGTGGTGATGGGGCCAGCCAGGCTCAGAATGACCCATCAGGGCTGCCAGAAAGGCCTGCTGGGGCAGGCAGCTCAGATGAGGTGGAAGTGGAATCTCGTGGTGGCATCATAGCGGTCTCCTTGTTAAAACACAGGTACAATGTTCTCAGTCATTCTATGATTAGGGTGGCAATATTTTAAAGCATTGGCTATCAGGTTATGCAATTTATATTACAAATATTGTGACTAGATAAAAGCATAGAAATAGGAAAAAAATGGACTTCACTTGCCTGTATTCTGGAAATACTTATCCAAATCAGGATAATTCTAGGACATTCCAGTTACATAATTGCCTGCTTTGTTGAACTTTGGCTTAAAAAGTCCATAAACCACAAAGACCTATTGAGTCTAAGAAAAAATATAGATAATCATAATATATTTTCAGTTTCTAATATACTAAAGGTTGGTTATCTTTAAAATATAATGAATACTATTCTATACATATCTTATAAGATTAAACAACTTATACATTACTTCACTGGCTCCATTTTCTGGTTTTTGGTATGAAAAAAATATGGAGTAAAATAGAATAATTTCTGAAATGCATTATAATTAAGACAATTGAATAAAAATGATCACATAATTCAAGAAGTGATTCATCATCAATTTACCTAAATGTGGGTTTTCCTGCTCTTTTTATTCTCTTTTTAAATACTTTGTCTTTAATAACTACTTCAAATTGAAGTGTTATAAAAAAGTTTATTTTATACAACATAATTTTTTAGTTTAGCTTTATTGTCACTTTCTACTTTAATTTTACTTTATATTATTCGTTGTTAGCAACTTGGTGAGGGAGAAATACCGGATTTGAAAGACTCATGTAAACTGTTGGTCAAAATGAAATTCAGGAGTCCTTCCTTTCTCTGCATTCTTTTCTTTTTTCACCCTCAGAGCTCACACACTGGGAGTTTACTGTAATAGATATTGATGTTTATACAGCATTTTCCATCCTTATGAGAGTATGAGGATGTATTTTCTCTTTGTAGAGATGGATAGATGGATTGAATTCATCTTTTTGAATTATCAAGCAAAGGCTATTTCAAAACTATAGGATTTTTGCAAACTTCTTGCAATAACCCTTATTATTCATGAAACCCAAGCCTCAAAAACAAGAACTCACACTGACCTTGGTTATTACCTCTAGATAGAAGTAGCTGTCTTTTGTAATGAGGTATCCCCCATAAAAAGAAACATGATGGAACAAGGACACATACCCCAGGTGGCCTAACACAGTAGGAAAAACAAAAATTGGGCTTTGATGCCCTGGTTTGGCCTGAGTATGCAAAGTAACAGGGGGAAAGGAAGATTCTATTTCACTGTGGGTAGGAGTATAAAAACTCTGGTCTCCAGAATCTTGGCAACATGTATAATGCACAATATATATGCATAAGGTTCATATTACACTCTTGTTCATAGATGTAAATAGGGAAACAAAACGTCTGCTTAGACAGATTAAGTAAATTGTAGCACATCCAAACAATGGAATACTATGTTATAATTTAAAATACAAAGGTAGATCTATATTCACGCTCATGAATAGGACAATCAAAATATACTGATGAATTAAAAAGGTCAAAGGATATGTGAAAATATATACACCAAAAATCTCAACATAGATACAACTGGGTAGTGATATGTCATGTAACTTTAGATTAATCTAATTTTCTAACTTATGTCTAAAATTATCATTTATTATTTAAATAATTTAACAAATAAAAATTATATGCTATAAAAATGAAGATGTCTGAAATTTCTCATGAAGTCCTGATAACTTCATAAAATGATAACTTTATGCAAAATAGTATGCTTTCTAAATATTGCTCAAGATATTGCAATGTTTTTATAAATACTGCTGATGTATTTGTTGCTAATTTGATCCCATCCTTTGTTACTGAAAAGCTCAGAAGTGCGGTGATTAAAAGCGAGTATAGAGAGAATTCCCTGTATTGTTTTCTTCATTCCATTTCACCAGGAAGATAGTAAACCTCTGGTTCCCATCATTTAGCATATACTGAATTTATTGTTTTGTTTTATAAATTGACCTTTTTTATTTATGGGTATGGACATGAACCAGATATAATAACTTTAGATTGAACCAAAATCTAAATCCTATTCAAATACCCACAATACCACGTTATTTAATGACTGAAGCTTTCATTGTATAAATACCAAAAATAAAGTGGATTTTAGTTATTCTTGGATATTGGGAGTAATGCCAGAAACTAAAGGAAGTCTGCTCTCTTTATACTATTTTGGGACCTGTGACTTTTAGCCTTTTGTTTGTTTACAGATTAAGTTGAGAATATAATGAAACCTATGGACCCTCTTCCCAGAAAAATGTTTTTATGTACATATAAAAATTATTTTTGTATACAATTTCAAATGCTCACAGAGTCCCCTGAAGCACATGCTTTAAATGGATAAATTAGAATTCGTGAGTGAAACTAAGAGAGAAGTTGAATTCATTTCTATTTAAGAAGGGACTTCTGACAGAGCAGAATTTTCCATCAGTGTGCATTGCTTCATTAAACACGCACTGAAGATGATTAAGTATATTTGGGAGGCAGATTGAGTGAAATGGCATAGAAGAAACTCCAACCTCCAAATTGAGCTTTGCCAAGATGACCTCGAAGAGCACTCTAACTCTAATATTTCATTACTGGATTTAAATAAAGATAGTGTACTTAATCCAATAGGTAGGCTTTAAGAATATGAAAGGAACTAATGTATGTCCTGTTGCACTACCTCTCTGCCACTCTCTGTTTTCCCATCACAAAGACAATACACCTGCTTGATATTCTCTCTCTAGGTCCTTTTTCAGGCTTCCATTTCAAAATGGCAGAACAAGTGTATGACTCTTTCCATCCCTACAACCTCTTAAGTTGTTAGTAAATAAAGAGATACAAATTCCACAATGATGTAGAAAATGGTAAAGATCAACAGGCAAGAAACTCATACATTTTAGAAGAAGACAAAAGGAAAAAGACTGAACCAGAAGTGGCACTAAACTACAGACTGAGGTAACGAGGAGGAGACAAAGCTGAGGAGAGATGTAATGGGCTCAAGGGGATAAGCTTGAGTGACTTCGACTCACCGACTGTGAGGTTAGCAGAGTCTCTCACCACCACACCTAGTGGCCCTGCTACCAGGCACTTAGCTGTGCACGAAATTAACAGGGTTCTTTAGAGAAGAATTGCATCATCTGTCTCTGGACAACCAGCACAACTCTTTGAATGAAGAATTATAGAGCAAAGCTCTCCTAATTCTGCAGTTAGAGGCTTTCTAGTTTAATGCTACTCCCACCCACTCACTCAAATACAAGGTCTCCTGAACTTTACACACACACAGAGTTTCCTATTTATTCCTTCTTAAATGGGAGCATAAAATCAGTATCCAACATAGATTGGAGGATATCTGCAACAAAATACAGAAAAATGAATGGAAACGATATGTATATCATCATGAGGAAGTATGTTTAAAATCCAATCTGTTTTTCCAGAAAGACTATGTAAGATACAGTAGCCACAAGATAAGAATGGTGTACTATGAAACAGAAATGATCTGTGAACAGGAAATAGCTTTTATGAATTAAAAAAATATTCTAAGTTTTATTTAATTGAAAGATGAAGTTAATATTTTTCAAAAACCTCCTAGAATGTATAGAAACATAGCACATATGAGATAAAATACGAAATGTAAAAGGACCTAGTCAGAACCTACAACAGCCAACTAAAAAATATCCCCCAAAAGAATGAACAGGTAAAAAAAACTTAAAGTGCAAGCTAAGTTTAACAATTACTTTTAAATGAAAAAACAGTGTTCATAGCTTTTGCTGAACCCTTACTAGGGTTTTAACAAAGTATGCAAATAAAGTAGTGATAAACTCTATTCGAGAGTTTTTAGAAGTCACCAAACATGTATATAGGCTACTGGGCCTAATATGGCTGGGAATTTGGCATTAGAGGAGGGAAAGGTGAGTGATTCAGGGAAGAGATGGCAGCACCTGCAAAGCTCTGGAGTGGACAGAAGAAAACTCTGTTGTCCCATGGTGATCATTAAATATTTAATACACATCAGAACAGATGTAGCAATCAATTAGGAAAATTACCAGCTCTACACAATTACCAGTATACTCATACCTGGTATACTCATATACCAGTATACTCAATTACCAGTATACTCATACCTGACTGAGTGCCATTCCTGCTGGTACAAACAGTGAAGGGCAAGTTCTTTTGCTTAACTGAAAAGTTCAGATGTCTGATGTCCAAACCAGTTTTTAAAATGAGCAAATGTGAGCTGGGAAAAATGAAAATAATGAAAACCTAGAGGAAAGAGAAACAGATTAGTAGCTTTGATGTTTTAAGGCATCTGGTCTTATGAAGTGAGTAAAGCAAATTTTTTTTTTTTAGAAAGAACACAAGTATCTACATGGTAATGTCTTTCATGGGCTAAGAAAACCTGCTCTTTCTTCTCAGAATCTATCCTTTATCTATGTATGTGTGTATATGTACATAGAGAGAGCCCTTATATATGCATATAGCATAAATATAAATACATAGATATAAAGCCTTTTCTTCATTTAAACTTGAAGGCTCCCAGGTTTACGTTTTTTATTCCTGGGAAAAGAAAATGTTGACTTTATTTTAAGGCAAAAGATGCCTGATTTACCTGTCAGTTGAAGTTGATGGTAGGGTCTCAGGAACAAGAGAAATTAAGGGTTTGAAGAGGTGTTAGAAACAAAGACTAATTAAAGACCCACCGTGGTTCAGGCACTATACTCTTCCCTGGGATTCAGAGAAGGGTTACTGCGATGATGAACAAGAAAAACAATCATTTCATAAGAGCCACAGAGGGATAAATTTAGGATGATGGAACAAATGCAAAGAAAATTAACCTATTCTTAGAAACTAGACTCAACCCTAAGAGAATCTTCAAACATGATTATTGTAGGCTACAAAAGAGCAAGAGTCATATTTCTTATTCACCTGAGAGCTGGAAAAAGTAGGTTATTTAATTAATTTTTTAATTAAATGAGTGATTATGGACTTTATGTTTAAGTTTAGAGGGTATTAAATTCACTGTAGGCCACTTTTTATATTTGAAGTCACAAATATTTTTTCTTTAAAACACCAAGATTTAAAAACAATTTAAAATCTCCACTGCATGCCTTTCCTTACTTTTGTTAGCAGAATCTCAGCCATAGTGAATAAAATTCATTCCAGCTCAGAAATTTCCGTGTTCAAAAAATGACCTTTTGGTGGTTTCCAATTAGAGAAGTCAAAAATTGAGTTATATATAAAAAGCAACCACACATTTTAATTTCCTTATATAACATATTTATTCAATTTAATTAATTATCTTATTGATTATATATAAATGAAATTTGAAGCTCAAAGGGAGTCTTACATCTTAAATTATACTTATTATTCAATCAGGCTTTTGGTTGAATTTTGTTATTTAAAAGTAAAGAAAAAATTATGTGATCCCTGATGAAGTGTTTTCCAGTGTCCTGTCTTCTGTGCAAACCGCTAGAGGGTGAGGCGATCTAACATATTAGAGCAGATCCAGTTTTCTCCAACAGAGGGCAGTCACACACACTACGCAAACACCTTCCGTACTGTACAGTACATAACAGCTACTCCTATCTGCCACTTCCTTTGGGGATTGTAAGGGAGTGGGGTGGGGGTGGGAGAGAAAAGAAAGGAAGAAAGGACACCACCCTCTCAATAAACAATTCATTGGCTGACTTCTCTGAAACTGTTAAGCAAGTGAGTTTAATAAAAAAAAATTTTTCTAGATTTAAATAGTTTAACTTTGAAGTGAAAAAAAAAAAGACATTTAAAGATAAATCCTAAGAAAGAGAAATGAGTAAACACATAAAATTATTTCAGTCAAAGGCACCAAGTGTTAAAAGCTCTGTTTTTATGTGCAAATACAATGTTGGGTTACCTTCAAAGGCTAAGTAGTGATTCAGCAGCGTAAATAATTCTTCATTAAACAAGAACTAGAGAAGGCAATAAGTGAAGTGACAGTAAGGATTAGCCATTTCTTGTAAAATGGTTTGATCAAGAAGCCTGGGTTAATGGGAAAACTCAAGAATTAGAAAGCCTGGGTTTTATCCCAACTACTATTTGTTGGCTGTGTGGCAGTTTGTAACTTGGCCAATCTACAAAGACTTCAGTTGCCTCACATGCAAAGTTACAGAAATTGTGATACAAATGATTTCCAAATCTGGTTGGTCATCTGAAACCTTGCTCTGCCAGTCCCTAGACTTACTGAATTAGAACTGAATCTCCAGAAAGAAAGCTCAACAACATATACACATATGCATGTATATATATCCAACTTATTTACATACATATATACATTATATATATACAACTTAATATACTATATATAAGTATGCATGTGCATGTGAATTATAGGTAATTCTGATGATCTGTCACTACTTTTTTTTTTTCCTTATTTATGTTATAACCAAACCAACCGGTTTGATTTTTTTTTTTTTGAGAGGGCATCTCTCATATTTATTGATCAAATGGTTGTTAACAACAATAAAATTCAGTATAGGGGGGTCAATGCTCAATGTACAATCATTAATCCATCTCAAGCCTAATTCTCGTCAGTCTCCAATCTTCTGAAGCATAACGAACAAGTTCTTAAATGGTGAACGAATTCTTACATAGTGAATAAATTCTTACATGGTGAGATCTGTCACTACTTTTAACATTGGACAAAATTATGGTTAGGTTTCCTTTTTCACTTTAAAATTCTATGACTTTATGATTATTGGGACATCACTACATTGGTATTTTAAGATATATTTTTCTGGTCCAATAAAAAAAAAGAGCAGTAACTCCATACATTAAAAAAAAATGAACTAAAACAGTTTAGAGACAAAGTTTCCAAGAGTCCCATTGACACCTTTGTATTTTTTCACTTTTCTCAGAACTTTCCGTCTTTAACTGAATATTTGTCACTACTCCCTTTGTTACTACGTGGCTGTGACTGACTGCACGTATCATCAGGTTGACTTTATTATTGCTGTTGTCAACAAGATATAACTACATTGAACTTGTCATGGCTAATTGTCCCAGGACTGACCTTGGTGTAGATGCTCTGACTCGGTAAAATGGAAGAATTTCTCTCTTAGGAGTTATGATATCATCAGCACAACTGAAATTCCACTTCAGGAGAAGATGGCAGAAACTAGTCCGTACTCAAAGGCAATATTGGAAGAAAGAGACGTGGATTCTGGACATGACTGGTAAACTATTTTCTGTGTAAAGCTTATCTTTTCATAATTTCCCTCCAAATAGGAATATTCCCAGCAAACTTATTCTGATCTTAGATATATCAAAGACAACTTTATAGTATGTCACCTAACTTGCCAATTAAGCTTCATGAGAGAAGATATAAAATGACTTCATTTCTGGTGGGAATATATTATTTTGAGGGTGGACAACTTGATCACAAGGGCATGGAAACCTTTGTGCTGTGTTAGTGCACTGGGAAGCAGGACAGATTCTCATGGGATTTTAGCACAGTAATTAACATAGGAGACAGATGCCTCCTTACAAATGAGCAACTAATAACCTTAGAATCAGGGGTGACATTGCAGGACAATCAAAAGCAATGATATTCCCTGATAATTGCCTGCTTTGGTCACCACATTATTTTTTAATAAAAATCTATATCCTTTTCCTTTAAGAAAATATGACAATTTATGATTTCAGTGATTTCATGTGACATGGCACTTCCTATTTCCATGGAAGCACTAAGCAGAGTAATTCAGAAATCAGATGCTAATAAGTTGTTTCCCTTTGCTTATCACATTTTTCTAATTGTCATTCTCCCTCTCCCCCTTTGCAGTCCCTCTTTCTCTCTATCTCTGATGGTGTTAAGAAGTGTTCTTTTAATTTTGGACTACCATTTAAAATCCATATTTCTATGTCAAGACAACACTTTAAAAATTATTTGCAAATAATGACAGCAAAAATATAACTCTGCAATTCCAAAAGAGCCAGACTGAAAACAGGAATTCAGTTATTCTCGTGTCTTGTTTTGAAATAATTAGTTTTAAAATAAAAACCTCTTCTATGTAGCTCTTCTGCCAGCTTTTCAGGTTCATTTTAATATAAACACATCTTTGTTTTGGGAAGGAAGCTACAATGTTATATTCCATGCTGAAAGCATTCTTCAATAGCCAACCAGCCCTAGAAAATGAACTAGACCCGAATCTGAGCAGAAAAAAGTTGAATTAATTGGGGTAAATTACACTCCCACCTAATATCTGATTCATGCCATATCCTGTAGCATCTGGAAATACAACTGACATTTTTGTAACTATTTCATAATAAGACTGAGGATGTGAGCATTTTACCATTATCTAATAAACTTGTGAAGCATGAGCATTTTATGCTAACTCAGTCCCCCCTGAATTACCCAGTTAGGTAAACTAATCACTATCACTTTGGACATTAAGACAATCAAGCCTGCAGGAAAGAACTTTGGTATTTGGAAGATAATGTTGTTGTATGAATCATATACTGCATATCAGAACTGCTCAAATACTTTATTTCTGACATAAATATATACCCTCAAAAGAAGGTACCTGATTAAATCAAGCACCAGCCCAAACCAATCGGGAAGGTCTTTCTTCCTAGGTTTCAGTTTTGTTCTTTGTTCCTGATTCACAGCAGAGCTCACACACCCGTAGGCTGCCATGATCACCTGCAGCAGGTATATGGACTTCTGGTATTTCCTCTGCTCTTGAACTTCTATTCAATCCATGTACTATGCTTGCTATGAAATTTGGCTTTTCAACTGGGACAAAGGTACCTCTCAGATACAGTTAGACCCCAGATTGCCATCACATGAATAAAAAGTAATAACATAATAAATGGTAGAAGAATCTTCCTGGCACATCTGGATTCCTCATCTCCCACTAGCTTCTTTAATTGTCCCTGGATATTTTACTTCAGTATGATGCTAAGAAAGGCAAATTACCAAATATAAAATTTTTAGACTATATGTATCTTAAAAATAATCTAAAACAAATATTCTGCAAGTCCATTCTACATGTTATCATGGGTGTTTACATTTTGCTTGATTAAATGGGCAAGGATATCAGAGCATTTGCTGCACTAAATGCTTGACTTCTCTACAGAAATTGTTGTCATCACTAATTTCTAAGATTGTGTGATGTATCATGCCAATCATAATATCCTCGGAGGGCTCAAGCCATCTGTGACTGCCAAATGACCACACTCTCATTTAGTACTTCACGGAACCCAATCCTGTCATGGATCGAAAGAAGGCATGTTAATTCTCAGGCTCCAGGAATTTATATTCTCTCCTACTTTTCTTCTTTCTCCTTTTCTGATCTTTTTCCTAAATGTCGTGGAGAGAAAAATCCAGAAGCCCTTCTAAAATAGAGACATATGAACAACTTTGAATCTGTTGAAAAGAGATTCTCCCAGTCCTTGGTCAAACCAAGAAGGTGAGTCAAAGTGATAGGAACAAGGCATTGCTCTATTTGGGGGGAAGCATTTATCTGACAATGTGGGCAGAGACATGGGAGAGTATCCAACATATTCTATGTGCACTTGCTTTGCTGTGTAGAAAGCCATCATTAATATGCAAATGCGTTATGCCTAAATGTAAAGCTGCTACATAATCTTATGTTTTAAAAGGAAACTGAAAGTGGTAAGTTGGGAGAAAGCATGGGTAGGTGTTCCAAAACCACATCTATTCTTTTCTCACTTCAGGTTTATATAAGTAAAAATCTTATATTTTTAGAAGTCTGGAAAGGGTATCCAGATAGTGTGGATCATCTACGTCATTACTTCTTGAGTTACCATTGCGTGAACTAAACCTGTGTCTTATCAAATATCAAAACATGATGGTGAAGTTCCTCAGCTCTGGAATCAGACTGACAGGACTAGATTCAAGCTCTTCCTGCATGCTAACTGTGCAACACTGGGCCACTTACTCATTACTCCAAGATTCAGTTTGCTTGTCTGTAAAATGGAAATAAAGGAGCTGCATCATAAGATTATTGTGAGCTAAAGCATTCTAGTATGAATGCAGTCCCTGGCATTCAATAACTACTCAATAAACATTAGTTATATTATTTCCCATTGTTCTCTAATACTTGGGATCAAAAGCAAGAGGAAATTCTTTAACATCTAGGCTAACCAAAATCAATTGACTAATCAACTGTGAGCTGACTTTTAAGTCATGAAATATTTGGCTATGCAGCCAAAATGCCATCAAATAGAGACAGCATGCTGGTGAAAAAAAAAAGCAGAAACATTGGTGCCAAGAGTATTTTTAGCTTCAGTTTCTTCAATTACAGCCATGTGAGCTTTGGTAAGTTATTCTCTGAGGCTCAACTTTCTCAGATGTGAAAAGGAAAAGCCCACACATATCAGACATTTGTCATGGGAATTAAGAAATCATTTATGTCAAATTAAAACTAGGAATGTTAAATTGAGTAAGGTAAATTTCCTTCACTTTAGGAGACAATAAGAAACAGAAACAAATAAATAAAGACACCACACACTCAACCCAGACCCCCTCTTCTTTGGAGCCTTCCCTGCCTCTGCAGTTTTCTTCCCTCTGGGGCAGTGTTGCTTACTCTCCCTGCTTTTATTTCAGGCCTGCCCTTCTTCTCTGTCTATAACGAATTATCTATGGGTCTATGGCCTATATACATGAAACATGTTTTATTTGCTTCCCTATCCCCAGCACCTAGCACAGAGACAAGCACAGTGAATGAAGCTCAGCAAATGACTTTTAATAACTGACTGAATGCATCAGAGAAATAATGTACTCTCCTGACATTAAGGATAGGATATATCATTCCTTAGGAAGGGTGGCTGATAAAAAAAAAAAATTCTGAGGCACTATTTACCTATACTATTAGGAAGGACCTAATAGTCCTTCCACATATATAGCTCCAGTTGCATGAGTCTTGATTTTTGTCATGGTTAGAAATGCCATGCTAATATTCCAGGGTTTAGCAGACATCTCTTTTGTCGGTAGGATAAAGATTCCAGCCTGCTGGTGGGGCTGAAGCTGCACAGTCATCCAGAAAGAGAACTTGGAATCCTGTAGTAAGGCCACAAAAGGGGCATTAACTTGGTGAATGTGGCATGCATACAACTATGTTGGAACAAAGCTGGCTGTGAATCAAACCTGTGCTTGTCTGCCTGTCCTCCTGGAAAGGGTTTATGTGTTACATTGGCTACCAGAGACAGACAAGGGGTTTAAGAGACAAGCACAAGAGAAGATAGAATGTCATTCAAAACATTTTCAGACTCCTTTTCAAGTGACAACCCAGTGACTTTGAGTGGATCCATGCCAACAACGTTTAAGCATTTCTATATGTGATCAAATCTCTCTCAGCTCATGTTGGCTTCAGTCACATGTGAACCATAGAAGCCTATACAGTCTAGGATACTGTAAGCAGAGAACCAGACCTTAAACTCAAGCAGAACACATTTGGGTGGGGAGTCCTAATTAACTTATAAACAATTTATAAACTAAAGTATTTAGCAACTCTTAATTAAAGGTTCAAATCCTTCTAGCTCTTTGCCAGTGAAATACAGTGTTTCACTGTTTTCAATAACCAAACTTTGGAAATCTTCAGAACAAATTCTACTTCACAGCTAGATTAAATTTAATATTTATTTAGATGACCTAAAAATTGCTTATGAAGAAAAATGAGTATTTAATGTGTCTGAAATGCTTTCTATAAATCTCTTCAAAATATTCTTGAATGAAGATCAGGTATTTGTAGTGATAGTGGCTAGGAAATTCAAACCAATATTGAAAATGGAAAAAAATAGGAACTTAAGTCAGACAGACTGAGTGTCAGAAAGTGAGTTATAATGTTTCATGAATCCATAGTTCATATTGGCTCTCCAAATTAAAATTCTTCCACATAGACAATATGGAATCAGGGCAAACAATCAATTCTTCTTTAAGATTGCTTTCATTATCCAAGAAAGCTTAGTGATCTATCTAACCCAGCCTTTCCCCTTCCAATTTAATGTAATCAAAGAAATGCCATTGTATGTAGTGTCAGAGTCACAGAGTGATCATAAAAATCAAAGACCTGTGAAAATTCTGCTAAAAATATGGAAATAGGCCTAACTATACATGCCAATATATTTCACCAGAAAATATTACTCAATTCAAGGCTTCTCAAGATCAAGGACTGCGTGTACCATCTTTTAATTCCCAGGACTCAGACAGACCTCTAAGCTTGGTAAAAATCTCAAAAGATTTTGGTCAAGAGCATGAAGGAACTGATTAAAAATTTCATTAAAATACAAATTTTCTCAGCTCACTATATGCTTATAAAGGCAGAATCAATACTGGAAGAATGTTAGATGCACTACTCTGTTCTTTAAATTCTAACTTTTAAATACCCCACAGGTTGAAATGTACTTTTGCAGTAAACCTATTTTAAGGTAGCAGAAAGAGGGTGGAAATGAGGTGTGTAGATGAATGAAACGGTAGAAATGAAGAGGAAGAAAGTTCCGACCATTCTGAGGAGGCAAAAAGTAGCAAAACTTCTTTTCATCACAAGAGCAACCTTATTGATTTATAAAGAATTTCCTAAGGGATATTTTTAAATAACAATCAATGAAAAGATCTTTAAAGAAGAAAAAAAGAAATGAATCACTTTAATTCAATCCAATAAAAGCTTTTCTTTATGTTCTGAGTAATGGATTCCCTTTTCAGGCCCTCCAAGGCCACGTCTCTGTAGTCAGCATAAAATGAAGTTGAACAATTATTTGTTGAATTTTAATTTAAACAGCTGTAGATCAGAAAAATTTAGGTCAGTTATGATCAAGGATTCATGTCAGCCTGATAGCCTCCAGTATTTGAGCTAATGATCCCCTCCTTCAATGTGGTAGTAAAAAGAGCATTCAGTAAAAGGTCAGGAGAGCTGTGTGCTTTTTTCAAATTCACCATTTAACTATCAACTGCTAATCTCTCTGAGCCATAGTGTTATCATCTGATGACTGTAGATAATATTTGCATAATCAATATATATGATGAACAATCAAACACTGTATGGAGATAACTTTGTAAATATAAAGTGCTCTGTAAATATAATAAATTCATTTTGAAAAACCCCTCCTCCATGTCACCCTCACACTTTGTATAAGCTGCATACTTTAGTAAGACATCATAAGGGATATGGCCGAAAATCAACATAGTTTGATACTAAAATATAAAAGAAAATGTATCATAAAGAAAAAAATGGTCAAACGCATATGCTTTAATATAAAACAAAGCACTTTTTGGAAAAAATCATTTCATTTTCTGTTAGGGCATACAAATACATGTATGAATTAATACTTGATGATAATGTATACTTTTTCATTTATCCATAATAAGTGGCCTCATTTTTTCAATGGAACCAAAATTAAATTCGTTTTCATTTTACTAATGTTAAATTTTATAAAGCCAACCTTTTAGCTCAGTATGCTCAAATTCACTTACCATAAAAGCAGCTCTTTTAAAAGTTGAAGATGTCATTAGGCATTTTGGGTGCAATAAGTGTTTAGAAATGCATGATGCTTTCTTTCCTTATCATTAGGGATAATAATAGTTTACACTCTAAGTCTTGCAAAATATGGGCAGTGTGGGTAAAATTGCAATATTTCCAGAATCTCTCACCTGGCTTTAGTGCATCTTCGTATCAACAGGTGTTTCCAAGGGGTGGGGAGAAGTAGCCTATCTCCACATCAATGGGTAATTACCTGGGCAAGCCAGGGCTTATCTGGACCAGAGAGGTTGGGAGGGGGATTCACTCATTTCCGCCACAGCAAGAGAGAGAGAGAAAAACGCAGGATGACTGCTTGTAAGCAATAAATGGGTTTTAAACTTAATTTCTCCCTTTGACTGATTTCAGTTTCAAAGGTATTTGCCCTGGGATTTCTCCTCTCTGGAGTTACAGGCAGTAATATCAGGCCTTGTTTAGAAACTTTCATAAGAGTGTGTATAAATGATACCTTAATAAAAAAATTTTTTAATAAAAAATAAATAAATTTTGGGTTCATTTGAAACTTAACCTAAATAAAGTGAGAGTGATGAATCCACATGAACTAAATTCTCAAACCCTGTGCCTTTTCCCCCCCAGAGTTACATCACTTTAAATCCTCCTCACGTGCATGTGACTTAAGCAGCAATAAGAACAATATCATAAATGCCAAGAAATGAAAACAGAATTGCTTACTAGTCCCTGTAGTAGGAGATGACTAATTTATTGTTCCTATTGTTTCTGCTACTGATTTTTATGTATACTTTCAGTGAGGGATCTATTTAAATTTTCTTTAGACATAGTGACAAAATGGGAATACATGAAAAATTAACCTGACATTGTCTAGAGATAGTAAAACTTTTTATAACGGAGGTATAGGGATATTTTGGGACAGTAAAAATCACTTCATAATTAAGATGAAAAATTATTTAAGATTAAGATGATAAGTTACAATCAAGAAGAAAATTAATTTCTACTCTACTTTTTAAATATTATAAGCCTTTTTTTTCCTCCTATATTGGCATAACCAAACAAAAATCTGTGACTTCTATGAATGCATTAATAATACATATCTTCAGAGCTGAGCTTGGCTTCAAAAATACATTCTAATATTAAAGACTGACATTTTTTCAGCTATTCAATATAAACCCTTTGCTTATTTAAAATAACCCACAAACATATATTAAAAATACACATATTTTTCTATCTCAAGCAACTTGGGATTACATAACTGTACTTTAAAAAAAGAAAAAGGTAATCAATCCTTTGCTCAGAATGACAATTTCTCTTTTACAATGAAATTGGAGAAAGACTCAGAGATCCTGTAGATCAGCAATTTCATTTTACTCATGAGGGATTTTTCTAGCTGTTATCTCTGAAAACCCATGTCTGCTGGGTCATAAGTTTAGTGCTCTTTAGATTCTATTGTAGTTGCTCTTGAGCTCACAGAAACTTACATTATCAGGAAAAAGTATTCAAAATGTGTCTTAAGTATACTTAGGAGATGTATTTTAAAGTAACTTTCAATAGTTTTACAAGAGAAATAAATGAAAAGAAAATTTATATTTATACCATTCTTTAAAAATAATACAATTTCTAAATAAAAATAATATAATATTCTAAATATTGTTCTTTGTTCTCTAAATGAAAAATATATCGTTTGGCTTCTTTGAGAGTCTCTGACCTACACACTCATTTGTATACCTCTTTAAAATGTAAAATAATTAGTTAGAAACTGTTCTTTCTCATTTTCAATGTTATTAGAAATAGTACTTCTGAGTTTCAGAAATAAAACATCATAAGACAGGTTTAGGGATGTGGACCTATAAATCTAAAGAACACCTAGAATCATGGACCACTGACAACCATGGTGGTGGAAACCTGAGAAAAAATGGAGGAGACTAGAAGGCAAAGTAGGAGCAAGGAGAGAAAGGAATGGGGGGGCAAGAAATCCCACAGAACCCACCAAGAAGGGGGAAGATGGCTTAGGACCCCCGTTTCTCAACTTCCTATTTCTCCCTTCACAGCAGCATGCAACTATAGACATTTAAACAGTCAAAAATCTAAGACTGGCTCACAGCATCCTCTGCAAGGTACTCTATTAAACGGATATACCTAATAACATTTAAATTATTTCCTATGGTTTGGCATTTGTGTTTTACCCAAGTCTATGAGTATATGTCTTGCCAGTGGGCTTCAGCCCTGAGCAAGTTCACTATAGATTCAGTGAGACCAAAAAATGACAACTGAATGTTTTTGGGGTAAAAGGCTTTATAGCTGGTGTGGATAAAATGAAGGTTCCTACAGCCAGGATTCTCACCTGGCCCTGGTTGGCTAGCTCACTACACATGTGTGGGCAATACATTGTTATTGACTCTATATAAAGAGCTTCACCCAGTGCTCTGCACGACACGGTGGCACGGCAGCTGCATGGATATAGGGTTGCAAGGTTGCAAGACTGCAGGAGAGCAGAGGCTGGAGTGGTGGCAGCACTGAGGACAGACACTGAGACAGCTGCGGGGGTAGAGAGGCCCAGAGGCAGAGACCAGCTTGCTGCATGCAGACTCACCCTGAGTGGACAGGATTCTAGTGATTGACCTGCCACCATGGAAATAAAGTTGGGTATAAATGCTTTCACCCCAAGAATGTTTCACTGTCATTTCTTTGGTCTCATTGAATCTATAGTGAACTTGCCTGAGGCTGAAACCCATTGGTGATAGTCAGCACGATTCATTGTTGACCAAGGAAAAGAAGAGGCTGCCCTCCTGGGAGGAGTGTTTCAGTGGGCTGCACCTACGGATGGGGAGACATTCGAGTGTTCCCCTGTGGACATGTGGTACAACATGGCTTGCCTCCTAAAGGACTGGGCTCCACCCTGAGACTGAGAAGGGTGGAGGCAACACCTGAGGCAGTAAAGTTGGCTCTCAGCAAAATTGGGAATTCCTTATTGTCTTATTGACAATGGGTTTCAGCCCCAGGGTAGTTCACTATGGATTCAATGTGACCAAAGAAATTAACAGCAAAACGTTCTTTGGCGTGAAAGGGTTTATTACCCAGCTTGTTCTCCCACTGGTAGGTCGAGCACTAGTACCTCTGCCTCTGCGCAGAGCACTGGGCCGAGCTCTCTATGTAGCACAAAAATAGCTTATTGCCTAAAGGTGTGGAAGCAGTAGCCTAGCAACAGGCCAGTTACATCATCAGGTGGTTTAAGTTCAGTGAGGATCCTGGCCATAGGAACCCCAACTTCCCTACACTTATAGAAACAGAGTGAGGCTGTGGGAATGGTGGGGAGCTTTCTTCTCACAATATTGAGAAAGGCCGTGAGGGAGGAAGATGCCCTTCCTGTAGGAAGCACAAGAAGCAGCAGCATGAGAACGTGAGCTGCAAGGTGACTTTGGGGAGGTAGAAAATTTGTTGGTGACTGAAATGGCATCACTATGAGATTCTGCGGGAACGGTAAAGGATGTCGTGGTAGCCCAAAAGGATGGAGCATGAGAAGGAGCAGCGGCCAAGAAAAAACAGCACGAGAGGGCAGGCTGCCAGGTGCCATGGGGCAGATGAAGGATGTCGTGGAGCCCTCAGCCCCAGAAATGGAGATGGATAAGTGGAGATTTTATGAACAGGTGGGGGTGGAGGCCCTGCCAGTGCCAGAGGCATCAGCCCCTTCTGGGTTGAAACACCACCTGGATGAAAGCTGGGGTTTCAATGGAAAGCTGGGGTTTCCTTTTATTTTCAACGGAAAATAAAGTCTGCAATCGCAGGTTCTTCCAGGAGAGGGGCAGTCCCCTCCCCAAGTTGTGGAGCACTCTAGGTTCTGCTCAAGCAATGAAAGCACAGAAGGAAATATCATACACTTCTCAAAGAAAGAATTGAAAAGGCCCTGTGAAGGTTACGAGGACCCAGATGTGGGTTGATTTGATAAAGGCAGAGGCAGACAGAAAGACATTGGGTGGAAAGTCGAATAGAATCTTACTGGAGCTGTGGCAACAACTGAGACTGGAGCAGTGGTTCCAGCTACTGAGGATGATGCAAAAGCCAGAAACTAAGCAACAAGATAGGCCTGTGTGTCTGCAGCACTTTATGCTGGAGAGGCTGGAGAAGGTGGGTATTGTAAGGCCCACCCATGGTTCTTTTGGTTAACTCATTTGAGTAGAACTGTTTTGAATATAGCTAGGATTACCACTTGGTGGCAATGGATCACCTCAGGCTTGAGGATTAGGATAATTTGTCATAATTTGTTATTTGTATATTGTATTATGTTATTATGGACAATGTTCCAGACTCCTCACACAGAGACCATTGCAGAGGATTGAGGGCACACAGATTGAGAGGTGAGAATCCTGGATGGGTGGAGTGTGGATAAAGTGAAGCTTCCTATGGCCAAGATTCTCACCTGGCCCTGGTCGGCTTGCTCACTCCACACATGTGGGCAATACGTTGTTATTGACTCTATATAAAGACCTCTGCCCAGTGTTCTGGGTAACATGGTGGCACAGGCTGTGCAGCTGCAGGAGAGCATAGATTGGATTGGTGGCAGTGCTGAGAACAGAAACTGAGATGGCTGCAGGGGCAGAGAGGCCCAGAGGCAGAGACCAGCTTGCTGCATGCAGACTTTCTCTGAGTGGACAGAATTCTAGTGACTGACCTGCCACAGTGGGAATAAAGTTGGGTATAAACGCTTTCATCCCAAGAACATTCCACTGTCATTTCTTTGGTCTCACTGAATCCATAGTGAACTTGTCTGGGGCTGAAACCCTTTGGCAAAACACCTGGTTTTATTCTCCCCACGGTAGGTCGAGCACTGGAATCACATCTGCATCCAGCAGTCTGCAGGTCCATAATCCTCCTCCATCTCTGCCTCTGAGTATCTGCCTCCATTTTTTTCTACCCCGCAGCTGTCTCAGTCCCTGTCCTCAGCCCTGCCACCACTCCAACCTCTGCTCTACTGCAGACAGGCAGCACAGAGCCCCAGAACTCTTTATACAGAATTAGTAACAATGTATTGTCCACATGTGCAGTGAACAAGCAGACCAGGGTAAGGTGAGAATCCTGGCCATAGGAACCTTCCAATTTCTCTACAGCATATCTCTGAGTATTTCCATAGGTTTATTTAATACAGGTTATCTAGCTAAATTTTAAGAATTTTAGCCAAATTGCTTGTCAGCAAGATTGCACTAATACTACTAGAAGTATATAGATAGCACCTTGATTTGAACTGTTGCCAACATTGTCAAAACAAAATATGTATGTTTTCTAATTTTAGAAACAAAACTGCTTATGGTTTCCAAAAGTAAAGTAGCTTTGTTGTTTTCTCTGACCATAAAATACTATACATTCTTCAATTAACAAAAATAAATAAAGTATTACAAAGAGAAATAAAAGCCCTCTAATCTTTCAACCCAGAGATAGTTATGATTAACATTTTGGAGAATGTCCTTTGAAACTTTATTTATCTAATCTATATTTGTACAAATAAATTCTGTATAAAGGATCACGCTATCATGCTGTTTTTAATGAAAGTTTTCACTCCACAATAGAGCATGTACATCATTCCATGCCACTGAATACATATATATATATATACATATATAAATATACGTGTGTGTACATGTATATACATATACACACAGAGTATCTTAATAGGTGTAAAATAATCTCTGTTGTTTTGCCCTCCCACACTTTTTTTAACAAGTTATCATTAAGGAAAATCTAAGTTGTGTTATTTCCAGTCTTTCTGTATTATGAGCAGTATTGTGAATACCTTCATACTTCTACTTTTACGTACTTTGAACATACTTGTGCAATGACCCCTGTAAGAAAACATATTCTGATGGACTTCCTGGTCTAATGGTACATACATTTTAAAGTTATTCTCCAAACCACAATGAATGTGTGCTTCCCTTAGACCATTTGATTTGAAAGATGACTAACAAGATTGGTAGTAATATGAACAAATTTGATTTAAAAAAAATATTTGATATCAAACGTGTCAACATTTGGAAAATCTGCTGTCTTGCCAATGGGTTTCAGCCCTGAACAAGTTCACTGTGGATTCAATGAGACCAAAGAAATGACATGGAACATTCTTGGAGTGAAAGGGTTTATACCCAACTTTACTCCCACAGTGACAGGTCAATCACTAGAATCCCATCCACTCAGAATTCCACCCACTCAATGTGACTCTGCATGCAGCAAGCCGCTCTCTGCCTCTGGGTCTCTCCGCCCCTGCATCCATCTCAGTTTCTGTCCTTGGTACTGCCACCTCTCCAGTCTCATGTTTGCTCTCCTGCAGCCTATGCCACCATGTTGCGAAGAGCACTGGGCCGAGCTCTTTACAAAGAGTCAGAGCAACGTATTGCCCACAGGTGTGTAGTGAGCTAGCTGACCAGGGCCAGGTGAGAATCCTGGCCATAGGAACCTTCACTTTATCTGCATCTGCATATATCCATGAACCAATATTTTACAAATGACCAATGGATGATGTTATATCAGTAATATTGTTAAATTATCCATTTAGGGGGGGCGGAGCCAGGATGGCGGCGTGAGTAGAGCAGTGGAAATCTCCTCCCAAAAACACATAGAGCTATGAAAATATAACAAAGAAAAATCTTCCTAAAATAGAGACCACAGGACACAGGACAAATCCAGACCACATCCACACCTGCAATAACCCAGCACCTTGCGAAGGGGGTAAGATACAAGCCCCGGCCCGGCGGGACCCGAGCGCCCCTCCCCCAGGCTCCCGGCGGGTGGAAAGAAACCGGAGCGGTTTTTTTTTGGCGAGTGCTTTTTGGAAGCCTTAAAGGGATGGGCCCCCGTTGCTAGGGAGGCAGGGTGGCGGGACCGGTGACCAGGTGCCTGGGACCGGCACCTGAGGACAAAGAATATCCGGCGTTTCTCCCTGCGGGACCGGCGGGCGGGTGCCTGAGAGCAGAGCCTGAGGACGGAGGAAATCGCGCGTTTTTCCCCCTTTTTTTTCTCTTCTTGGCGAGCGCTTTTTGGAAGCCTTAAAGGGACAGGGACCCCGGTGCTAGGGAGGCAGGGCGGCGGGACTGGTGAGCGGGTGCCTGGGACTGGCGCCTGAGGACAAAGAATATCCTACGTTTTTCCCTGCAGGACCGGTGGGCGGGTGCCTGAGACCGGCACTTGACGACAGAGGAAATCGCGCGTTTTTCCCCTTTTTTTTCTCTCTTTTTTGCGAGTGCTTTTTGGAAGCCTAAAAGGGACAGCAACCCCGGTGCTAGGGAGGCAGGGCAGCGGGACTGGTGAGCAGGTGCCTGGGACCGGCACCTGAGGACAAAGAATATCCCGCGTTTTTCCCTGTGGGACCGGTGGGCGGGTGCCTGAGACCGGCACCTGAGAACGGAGGAAATTGCGCGTTTTTCCCCTTTTTTTTCTCTCTTTTTGGCGAGTGCTTTTTAGAAGCCTTAAAGGGACAGGTACCCCGGTGCTAGGGAGGCAGGGCGGCGGGACTGGTGAGCGGGTGCCTGGGACCAGCACCTGAGGACAAAGAATATCGAGTGTTCTTTCCGTGTGGGACCGGTGGGTGGGTGCTTTTTGGAAGCCTTGAAAGGACAGGGACCCTGGTGCTAGGGAGACAGGGCAGCAGGACCAGTGAGAGGGTGCCTGGGACTGGCACCTGAGGACAAAAAAAAAAAAAATCGCGTGTTTTTTCCTTTTTTTTTCTTTCTGTTCCCTCTCTCATTGTTGCTGTTGCTGTTTTGGTTTGGAGAGTGCTTTTTGGAAGTCTTAAAGGGGCAGGACAGGTCACTTAGACCAGAGGCAGGGAATCTGGGGATCTCTGGGCACTCTAACCCCCTGGGCAGCAGGGAGCACAGAGGCCCCTTACAGAGATAAATAGCCTCCCGGCCGCTCCCCCTCCAACGGGGCTCCACCATTTTGGAGGAACAGCCCCAGCCGGGCCAAGCCCACAGCAACAGCGGAGATAAACCCCATAGCAACTGGGCAGGAAGCAGAAGCCCTGTCTGCGCACAGCTGCCCAGCACAAGCCACTAGAGGTCACTTTTCTCCCAGGAGAAGGCCACAAACCAACAAGAAGGGAAGCCCTTCCAGCGGTCACTTCTACCAGCTCTGCAAACTATCTCTATCACCATGAAAAGACAAAACTACAGGCAGACAAAGATCACAGAGACAACGCCTGAGAGGGAGACAGACCTAACTAGTCCTCCTGAAAAAGAATTCAAAATAAAAATCATGAACATGCTAACAGAGATGCAGAGAAAAATGCAAGAGCAATGGGATGAGATGCAGAGAAAAACGCAAGAGCAGTGGGATGAGATGCAGAGAAAAATGCAAGAGCAGTGGGATGAAGTCTGGAAGGAGATCACAGATGTCAGGAAGGAGATCACAGAAGTGAAACAATCCCTGGAAGGATTTATAAGCAGAATGGATAAGATGCAAGAGGCCATTGAAGGAATAGAAGCCAGAGAACAGGAACGTATAGAAGCTGACATAGAGAGAGATAAAAGGATCTCCAGGAATGAAACAACACTAAGAGAAATATGTGATGAAGCCAAAAGGAATAATATTCATATTATAGGGATACCAGAAGAAGAAGAAAGAGGAAAAGGGATAGAAAGTCTCTTTGAAGAAATAATTGCTGAAAACTTCCCCAAACTGGGGGAGGAAATAATCGAACAGACCATGGAATTACACAGAACTCCCAACAGAAAGGATCCAAGGAGGACAACACCAAGACACATAGTAATTAAAATGGCAAGGATCAAGGACAAGGAAAGAGTTTTAAAGGCAGCTAGAGAGAAAAAGGTCACCTATGAAGGAAAACCCATCAGACTAACATCAGACTTCTCGACAGAAACCCTACAGGCCAGAAGAGAATGGCATGATATACTTAATGCAATGAAACAGAAGGGCCTTGAACCAAGGATACTGTATCCAGCACGACTATCATTTAAATATGATGGCAGGATTAAACAATTCCCAGACAAGCAAAAGCTGAGGGAATTTGCTTCCCACAAACCACCTCTACAGGGCATCCTACAGGGACTGCTCTAGATGGGAGCACCCCTAAAAAGAGCACAGAACAAAACACACAACATATGAAGAATGGAGGAGGAGGAATAAGAAGGGAGAGAAGAAAAGAATCTCCAGACAGTGTATATAACAGCTCAATAAGCAAGCTAAGTTAGGCAGTAAGATACTAAAGAAGCTACCCTTGAACCTTTGGTAACCACGAATCTAAAGCCTGCAATGGCAATAAGTACATATCTCTCAATAGTCACCCTAAATGTAAATGGACTTAATGCACCAATCAAAAGACATAGAGTAATAGAATGGATAAAAAAGCAAGACCCATCTATATGCTGCTTACAAGAAACTCACCTTAAACCCAAAGATAAGCATAGACTAAAAGTCAAGGGATGGAAAAACATATTTCAGGCAAACAACAGTGAGAAGAAAGCAGGGGTTGCAGTACTAATATCAGACAAAATAGACTTCAAAACAAAGAAAGTAACAAGAGATAAAGAAGGATACTACATAATGATAAAGGGCTCAGTCCAACAAGAGGATATAACCATTCTAAATATATATGCACCCAACACAGGAGCACCAGCATATGTGAAGCAAATACTAACAGAACTAAAGAGGGAAATAGACTGCAATGCATTCATTGTAGGAGACTTCAACACACCACTCACCCCAAAGGATAGATCCACCGGGCAGAAAATAAGTAAAGACACACAGGCACTGAACAACACATTAGAACAGATGGACCTTATGACATCTATAGAACTCTACATCCAAAAGCAACAGGATATACATTCTTCTCAAGTGCACATGGAACATTCTCCAGAATAGACCACATACTAGCTCACAAAAAGAGCCTCAGTAAACTCCAAAATATTGAAATTCTACCAACCAATTTTTCAGACCACAAAGGTATGAAAGTAGAAATAAATTCTACAAAGAAAACCAAAAGGCTCACAAACACATGGAGGCTTAACAACATGCTACTAAATAATCAATGGATCAATGCACAAATCAAAATAGAGATCAAGGAATATATAGAAACAAATGACAACAACAACACTAAGCCCCAACTTCTGTGGGACGCAGCGAAAGCAGTCTTAAGAGGAAAGTATATAGCAATCCAGGCACACTTGAAGAAGGAAGAACAATCCCAAATGAATAGTCTAACATCACAATTATCAAAACTGGAAAAAGAAGAACAAATGAGGCCTAAAGTCAGCAGAAGGAGGGACATAATAAAGATCAGAGAAGAAATAAACAAAATTGAGAAGAATAAAACAATAGCAAAAATCAACGAAACCAAGAGCTGGTTCTTCGAGAAAATAAACAAAATAGATAAGCCTCTAGCCCAACTTATTAAGAGAAAAAGAGAGTCAACACAAATCAACATAATCAGAAATGAGAATGGAAAAATCACGACAGACTCCACAGAAATACAAAGAATTATTAAAGACTACTATGAAAACCTATATGCCAACAAGCTGGAAAACCTAGAAGAAATGGACAACCTCCTAGAAAAATACAACCTCCAAAGACTGACCAAGGAAGAAACACAAAAGTTAAACAAACCAATTACGAGCAAAGAAATTGAAACAGTAATCAAAAAACTACCCAAGAACAAAACCCCGGGGCTGGACGGATTTACCTCGGAATTTTATCAGACACACAGAGAAGACATAATACCCATTCTCCTTAAAGTGTTCCACAAAATAGAAGAAGAGGGAATACTCCCAAACTCATTCTATGAGGCCAACATCACCCTAATACCAAAACCAGGCAAAGACCCCACCAAAAAAGAAAATTACAGACCAATATCCCTGATGAATGTAGATGCAAAAATACTCAATAAAATATTAGCAAACAGAATTCAACAGTATATCAAAAGGATCATACACCATGACCAAGTGGGGTTCATCCCAGGGATGCAAGGATGGTACAACATTCGAAAATCCATCAACATCATCCACCACATCAACAAAAAGAAAGACAAAAACCACATGATCATCTCCATAGATGCTGAAAAAGCATTTGACAAAATTCAACATCCATTCATGATAAAAACTCTCAGCAAAATGGGAATAGAGGGCAAGTACCTCAACATAATAAAGGCCATATATGATAAACCCACAGCCAGCATTATACTGAACAGCGAAAAGCTGAAAGCATTTTCTCTGAGATCGGGAACCAGACAGGGATGCCCACTCTCCCCACTGTTATTTAACATAGTACTGGAGGTCCTAGCCATGGCAATCAGACAAAACAAAGAAATACAAGGAATCCAGATTGGTAAAGAAGAAGTTAAACTGTCACTATTTGCAGATGATATGATACTGTACATAAAAAACCCTAAAGACTCCACTCCAAAACTACTAGAACTGATATCGGAATACAGCAAAGTTGCAGGATACAAAATTAACACACAGAAATCTGTAGCTTTCCTATACACTAACAACGAATCAACAGAAAGAGAAATCAGGAAAACAATTCCATTCACCATTGCATCAAAAAGAATAAAATACCTAGGAATAAACCTAACCAAAGAGGTGAAAGACTTATACTCTGAAAACTACAAGTCACTCTTAAGAGAAATTAAAGGGGACACTAATAAATGGAAACTCATCCCATGCTCATGGCTAGGAAGAATTAATATCGTCAAAATGGCCATCCTGCCCAAAGCAATATACAGATTTGATGCAATCCCTCTCAAATTACCAGCAACATTTTCAATGAATTGGAACAAATAATTCAAAAATTCATATGGAAACACCAAAGACCCCGAATAGCCAAAGCAATCCTGAAAAAGAAGAATAAAGTAGGGGGGATCTTACTCCCCAACTTCAAGCTCTACTACAAAGCCATAGTAATCAAGACAACTTGGTACTGTCACAAGAACAGAGCCACAGACCAGTGGAACAGATTAGAGACCCCAGAAATTAACCCAAACATATATGGTCAATTAATATTTGATAAAGGAGCCATGGACATACAATGGCAAAATGACAGTCTCTTCAACAGATGGTGCTGGCAAAACTGGACAGCTACATGTAGGAGAATGAAACTGGACCATTGTCTAACCCCATATACAAAGGTAAACTAAAAATGGATCAAAGACCTGAATGTAAGTCATGAAACCATTAAACTCTTGGAAAAAAACATAGGCAAAAACCTCTTAGACATAAACATGAGTGACCTCTTCTTGAACATATCTCCCCGGGCAAGGAAAACAACAGCAAAAATGAGCAAGTGGGACTACATTAAGCTGAAAAGCTTCTGAACAGCGAAAGACACCATCAATAGAACAAAAAGGAACCCTACAGTATGGGAGAATATATTTGAAAATGACAGATCCGATAAACGCTTGACATCCAGAATATATAAAGAGCTCACACGCCTCAACAAACAAAAAACAAATAACCCAATTAAAAAATGGGCAGAGGAACTGAACAGACAGTTCTCCAAAAAAGAAATACAGATGGCCAAGAGACACATGAAAAGATGCTCCACATGGCTAATTATCAGAGAAATGCAAATTAAAATTACAATGAGGTATCACCTCACACCAGTAAGGATAGCTGCCATCCAAAAGACAAACAAGAACAAATGTTGGCGAGGCTGTGGAGAAAGGGGAACCCTCCTACACTGCTGGTGGGAATGTAAATTAGTTCAACCATTGTGGAAAGCAGTATGGAGGTTCATCAAAATGCTCAAAACAGACCTACCATTTGACCCAGGAATTCCACTCCTAGGAATTTACCCTAAGAACGCAGCAATCAAGTTTGAGAAAGACAGATGCACCCCTATGTTTATCGCAGCACTATTTACAATAGCCAAGACTTGGAAGCAACCTAAATGTCCATCGGTAGATGAATGGATAAAGAAGATGTGGTACCTATACACAATGGAATACTACTCATCCATAAGAAGTGGAAAAATCCAACCATTTGAAGCAACATGGATGGAGCTGGAGAGTATTATGCTCAGTGAAATAAGCCAAGCGGAGAAAGAGAAATACCAAATGATTTCACTCATCTGAGGAGTAGAGGAACAAAGGAAAAACTGAAGGAACAAAACAGCAGCGGAATTACAGAACCCAAAAATGGACTAACAGGTACCAAAGGGAAAGGAACTGGGGAGGATGGGTGGGCAGGGAGGGATGGGGGGGGGAAGAAGAAGGGGGGTATTAAGATTAGCATGCATGGGGGGGAGGGAGAAAGGGGAGGGTGGGCTGCACAGCACAGAGAGGACAAGTAGTGACTCTACAACATTTTGCTAAGCTGATGGACAGTAACTGTAATGTGGTTGTTAGGGGGGACCTGATATAGGGGAGAGCATAGTAAACATAGTATTCTTCATGTAAGTGTAGAATAAAAATTTAAAAAAAAAAAAAAAGAAAGAAAGAAAGAAAGAAAGAAAAGGATTACTCCTTGATAGGATAAAACTATTGGTAAATCAAAGATCAACGCATGCTTTAAATATCCTTAATGTTGATCACTTAAAGGGTGTCAGAGGATCAGCTATGGAGGTACTCTTTTCTGATAATATTCCTTTCTCTTAATTAAAAAAAAAAAAAAGCAGTTACTGTGTGCTGACCTCCAGTGAGTTCTGCACAGTGGTATAGAGGGCATGTCAAAGTGTGGGCAAAGGGTCTGTTTGTTTCTATGCAGAAGATCAAGGCCTAGCTTGGCTACCCAGAAAATGAACTAAGATACGATATGAGGAGGAGCTTCTGGCATCAGCACTCTCTGGAGGCCTTGTGCCGGGGGATGATCATCAAAAAGCCTCCACAGGGTTGTGGACTATGCTGCGGTTGTGGCTGCATCCAGCCCACCGTCTCCTGGACTTGCCATAGGAATGAGGAGGGAGATGTCTAGGCTGGCATGTGCATACAGTGAGACAACGAATTTGACCGGATCTGTACTGTTGGAACTCAACCAGGAGTTGGGAGGGGTGCAAGGTGTAGCACTCCAAAATCTCATGACTATAGACTATCTATGGTTAAAAGAACATATGGGATGTGAACAGATCCCAGAAATGGGCTGCTTTAATTTGTCTGATGGTTCAAGTACAGTTGGACAATATCCATCATATCATAGATAAATTTTCACAAATGCCTAGGCTGCCTAAATGGTTTTCTTGGATTCACTGGAGATGGATGGTAATTATAGATTTGCTTTGTTTATGTCACCGTATTCCTATTATGTTAATATGTGTGTGCAAATTAGTTAGTAGTTTAAAACCTATACATACTTAAGGTACTATACAAGAAGATATGTCAAAGAAATAATCAATCCTCCCATGTTTCCTTCATATGCTACATCTATAGCTTTTCTTCTTCCTTCCTAATTACAACCCTTAAATAGAATTCGTGCCTCATATCAAATTTACCGAGTATCATAATTCCTCCAGGTGGTAAAGATACCTCGAGACAAGTGCTGGGCATAGAAGCCACAGGGCATAAATCTGCAAAGAAGTAAAAAGCTAACCTTTGCAAACAATATGGCTTCTCTCTCACTTACCAACTTTACATTTCCCTGTATGGCCCCGGAAGATGACCGGTTAGCCAGAGACGGGTAAGATTCCTCAAGGGAGGAACAACCTAAGACAGGCACAGTCGCAGGGGGGCCATCAGGTGAGAATTTGGGGATCAACAGAGGTGAGGCTCAGAACCTCACCCCCCCTGCTTTGAGAGAAATCTTCTGCATCCGTGGATGTCTTGCTGCCCTTGTCTAGCCTGGATTAATACTTGGTCCATAGGCACACACCTGATCATCTGATCATCTACATTTGCCCTCTTACAGCACTAAACTATGTTTTCTACCTTTATCTTGCATCTACCTACCACTTCAGCATTTTATTAAAAATAAAAATAATAATAATAATAGGAGAAATGTGGGATCAACATATAAATCAAGTACAAAAATCAAACAAATATTCATATTTGACCTGATTGTTTATAGGTCATAATGCATGATCAAAACCGAAAGTTTCTGTGATGAATGCCCTTGTACTGTTCACCATGTAAGAATTTATTCACTATGTAAGAATTCGTTCACCATGTAAGAACTTGTTCGTTATGCTTCAGAAGATTGGAGACTGATGAGAATTAGGCTTGAGATGGATTAATGATTGTACATTGAGCGTTGACCCCCCTATACTGAATTTTATTGTTATTAACAACCACTTGATCAATAAATATGAGAGATGCCCTCTCAAAAAAAAATTAATAAACATCTTCAAGTTTAATCTTAAAATTAAAAATGAATAAATAAAATTCAAATCTTAAAATAAAACTTGAAGTTGAGCATCAATCCTTGGTAGATTTCTAGTGTAATGAAGGTTAACATACAGTTAAAGAAAGAGGAAAATTATTTACTTGACACATAGTTTGGGTAAAATTTTAGGAGTTACTGAATAATTTAGGTATGTTTACTGTTCCTACAAGTTAGAAATCTCTTGAAAAGTTCATCTCTGGAGGATCACCAGAAACCCGTGGGGATGTTTAGCGTTCTTTTAGTTCCTCTTCCCTGGTGAACCAGAAGGTACCTCAGGGGAAATAGTTCAAGACGTAGAAAAATAACTAAACATGTCATTTTATTAAAGAAAGCCATCTCTATCTTGTCTTCTTTACTAAATGTCTTTAATTTTAAAGCAATCTGCTCCGATTGTTTTTCACACATACTTTGAATTATAAATAGTGACCTAATTTTAAATTGTCACAGCTGAGGTGGCCAGCTAGTATATAAACAAAGCCCGATCTCAGGATAACCAAAACAAAGACCAAATGCAGGTTTTCCAGAGGGATGAAAAAAAATTCACTTCAGTGGGTATTTTCTCAGGTGCTGACTGTTAAAAGGAAAGCTCAATCTCCCCTCTCCTCTGCCCCTCCCTTTCTCTCTCTCCCACTCTCCCCCTCTCTCTGTTTTCCTTTGTTCTAGCTATGGAGAATGATAAAGATGACTACAGGCCTATTGTTTTCCCATGGCCAGTCCTTTCTTGCCCCCGCTAACAGTCCTAGCACAAAGCGAGAATTATAAAGCAGGGAGTTGGCAGTCTCTGCCCGACTTGTATAAGCTATTTTAAAATGTGAGAGGAGGGAGAAAAACCATTCCTACAGAGCTCTTCAGCCCTAAAATGATCCTGAGGGAGACACACACACACACACACACACTTTTGGAGGGCAATATTCTAATCTAGGGAATTTATCCTATGAATGAAATTATACTTCCATAGAAAAACATTCATACATGTATATGAATATAAATGTAAATATATATATAATTTATATATATATATATATATATATATATATATATAGCATAGACTTTCAGTCTCCATGGACAGATATTCCTTTGATAACTGATAACTGCTCTGCACAAAATATCAACTCTTCTTCTCTCCCCAACTCCTTCCTTAATAAAAAATTTAAATTACCTAATTAATAACAGTTAAATTACCTAATTAATAACAGTTTTTCTTTAAAACATGGAAATGGCAGGACTTTTTCCAAAAGCGATCTGAAACACCATTTTAGTTTATGTTAAAATCTAATTGTTTATAATAAAAATAGAAAATGTACTGCTTTTTCTGTGCCTTTTCTTCCATCTTAAACTTTCTTAGTTTTAGTAAATCTAAACTCATAAGGTTATATCTACAATATTGAGTTATTCCAAACTAAGCTAGCTACCATCGTACCTACCTACCCATTTCCCCACTAGATGAAAGACATAAACTTAGTGATAGTATTTCTTTTAATTAATACAAAAATTACACATAATACTCCAATCCTAGAAATGTAGAAAATACTTGAATGAAAAATAAATAAAAGAAAATAATTTGTAATAATGGTACAGTAACTTCTTTTTCTAATCTAAGTCTATCTACTGTGTCCCTCACCCTAGGAATCTTCTATAAAACTAATATAACACCCTGTCCATTTTATATCATTTTATATTGTTGAGTTAATTTTATATTTTGTTTAGTTTTCTTCAGATGTTATTGAGGTAAAAGAAATCTTAACAAGTTTCTATATCTCTGGATTCCAGCTAAAAGAGTAACTTGCTAATCTATACATAGACATATAAAATACTTGTTTGCATTTCACCAAATTAGAGACCCAAGCTACACTCACTGATTGTTAAAGGATTTGTATGGACCACCTTGTGTTGTCAGCAGAGGGCTCTCAGCAGTGGCCAGCTAATGGGCCTACCTCTGAGAGCTCCATCACCAGGATGCACAGAGGAGCTGCCACAGAGGCTGCTATTTCAAGGGGCTGTTCCCAGGCCAAATCTCAGATTCAAAGTTACACATCACCTTCCTACACTTGACTCTCCACATTTTCATATAAGGCTTGTACTTAATCTACTCTGCAGGGAGATTGTGCAAAAAAGTAAATTTGTCAATAGTTCCAAAATCTCTGATGATAAGTAGTGTATGGGTAGAGGTCAGTACAATTGCTTGCAAGTTCTCCTTATATACAACAATGTATGTCAAAGTTTTCCTATAAGGAAAACAAAATATGCTTGGAAAACTGAAAGCTGACAGTTTGGTAACTAGTAGACCTGAAGCTTTGCTACTAAATAAATATGTTAAGGGCTTCACCAGGCATTTTTAAGCTTTATTTTTCTGACTCTAAAAATTAACCATAATGTTTCTTTCTCTACCTTTTATGGAGAATTTGTTAGGATTAAGTTATGTAAAGTTTGTTAAGACATTTTAAGTGGACTAAGCAAACAGCATCACATAAAATACAAGATCTATCTGATATGACAATGCAGGCCAAGTTCTTAGGCATGATTTTTGTAAAGCTGGTGGAATTTTTGCACCATTAAATTCATGCACTAGTCCCCAGTTCCATCTATGAAACCATTCTCTTGTATCAAGACAGTGTTATTAATGACGTGATCATTTAAGGATTCTTGAATTTTGAGCTGGACTTTAATATTGCCTCTTTAGGGAAAGCATATATTTTTCTTTTATAATTTTTCATCTAGGAAATAAGGGGTGCAATGTGTATCTTTCTCATAATTAATGTGAAAATTAATATTATTAAATTAGGTAATACTGAAATATAAGATGAACTAGATTACAATGAAGCTTGGCTTATTCTAGGCAAAAAGCATATTGTTTGCAAAATAAATACATTATCCATACCCTTATCATTGACAAAAAATAAATAGATGGAAAAGGATTCATGGTTGAAAGAAAACCTTTAACAATTCTAGTGTTTAGCAAACCATCCTTTAAGTGCTTGAGGGAGTCTGAACTCTTTATTTAGCTGTACATAAGGAGGGAGTTTCATTGAAGATTTAACTATAAGGCTTTGCCATGCACACATTAAGTGGTCTGGCCCTTCTCTTCAAGGCTGGAACAAGAATGCCTCTTGATGTGTTGGTGAAAAAGCGCCTGTCTGAGCTGCTGTTTGTGTAACTACATCCAAGAATCTGTATTCTTTGACAATGGACCCTCAAAATCAACCCTACTCATATGGAATCAGTATCTCTTTTTTTCTAAAGATATTAAGAATTTGCAGTTATAAAAAGTCCACATATCATTTTCCAATTTCACTGCTTCTTTTCCATAAGTTGTTAATGCTTCTCTGTTTTGTTGCTTTATATTTTGTATTTGATGGTCCTAATCAATCCTCATACCTCAAGAGTCCATAAAGATATAATAAACTTCAAGATGCATTGTGGCCAGAATTTAAGTCTTCAATAATCCCTTGATTGTAAATGGAAGACACAAAATTTCTCTTTAGATACTCAGGCAGAGTATTTATTAAAGGATACTGGAAAAGAACAAGTCACCCACAGTGTTGGAAGGCTCTTCTTGGTCCTTTAAATGTCTCAGGCCCTGGATTTCGTAACCCCTTTACACCCAGCTAGGCTCCAGGGTTAAAGACTTGGGAGGTAGGATTAGGCTGGAAGGATTGTTTTTTATTTGCTCAACACTGACTATGCACCATAATGTCTGTATTGAGTATGTGGAAGTTAGTAGTAAAATAATCAATAATGCTGATTAAATTATCTCCTGAAGTCATTTTATGTGCCACTATTTCACACTTTTAGCTTCTGGACAGTTATATGTTTGGTGAGAGAGAATTTTCATGTGGATTAGTATATCTATGTTCAAAATGATGAAAATGGAAACAACCTCTCCATGCTTTGACAGTTTGAGGTAGGGTCTGATATGGTTCAAGATGACCAATAACCAATATTGACTGTGAAGTCCCCAAGGGACGTTAAATTTTGCTGTTGAGAAAAGACTACAGAAGTCAGGTAGCATATGTTTTAACAGAGAATATAAAAATATTAAATAAAAGGTTCTTGAGGTATAATTGAAGAATAGACTCCACAAAATTTGAGTACAACCTGGTAACCTTTAGCATATGGATTCACCCATGAAATTATTGCCACACCAAAATAACAAATATATCAGTCCTCCAGGTTTCCTCTTGCCCTTTGTAGCCTCTGCCCACTGCCCCTTCCTGTTGTCCCTCACCAGGCAACTGCTGATATAATTTGTTACCATAGATTAATTTGCAACTTATAGAATTTTATATAAACTCAGTAATATAGTATATATTGTTTTATTGTCTGAATCTTTCATTCAGAATAATCATTTTGAGATTCATTCATGTTATTGGGTGTATTAATAATTTATCCACTTTTATGGCTGAATAGAGTTGCATTGCATGGACACACCACTCATTTCTAAATTGTTACTCATTCCTAAGTTGGGCATTTGGGTTGTTTCCAGTATATGGCAGTTACAAATTAAGCTGCCATGAACGTTCATATACAAGTCATCATGTGACCATACGTTTCGTTTTGTTTTGGCAGATGCCTAAGAGTGACATGGCTGAGTCATATGGCAGGTGGATGTTGGACCTTTTTAAACAAACATGTCACACTTTTCCAAAAGTGGCTTGCTGTTTTGCATTCTCACTAGAAGTATATGAAAGTTGCAATTTCTTCAAAACATTTGGTATGGTCAACTATTTTTATTACTTCTGGCCATCTAATTTAGCAGTAGCTAAAATCTCTGGTCAATATTTTCAGCCGTGTAGCTCTTCCCATGAGCATCTTGGTGTCTCCTCAAAGTCTTTGCAATTAAGCAGCAGTTACATGAAGATTTGGGAGTTCTCCACCTGTGGATTCATCCTTTTCAGAATCTCCCCCTCCATCTTCAGCCACTCTGGAAGCTTCAAACCTCTCTTAATATTACAAGATGACTATGGTTTTCTCCTTGAGTTCTACCCCCTCCATACTATACACTGACCCTTAAGCATATATGAAAATATTTCAAGGGTTGAATTCCCACTGGATTCTGCTAGCCTTTGGTTGCTCTTTAGGACCTTCTAATAGATAATTATTTATGAAGAAAAAACATTTTATTTGACCATGATGCCCCCCTATCCCTTTGGTTTAACATCTTTCTTTTCCCTGCCAAATTTGTTAAAATGTTTTAACTGCAGTGGACTTATTTTTCTTACCATCCATTACCAACTCCATCTATGTAGAATGGCTTCATTATTGAAATAGTTCGTGGAAAAGTCACTAACAAGTAGTTCCTCCCCTTGTGGACCACACCACCAATTGGCCTGTTCACTCTAAGTTCCATGTGAAATTGTTGACCTTGTTTGTCTTTTACCAACTGAGTAAACTCCGAATTTTTAACCTCAACCTTCACCTTTAAATTTTTAAATTTTCATTATTAATAAAGCTAAATGTTTGCGATGTTATTCTACTTAAAATACGTTTCTTCTAACAACTAAATGAGATTTAAAGATTTTCATTAAGATATTAATACTTAAAACTCTGTTAATAAGCAATAGACATTAATCTTCATTAAAAAAATAGAATTTTTATAAAGCTTTTATAGATGCTGAAAAAAATCAGTCAAGGGTAGTAAATGAGTAAAGATAGTACTTTCTATGTGTTTCTTCAAATTATAGCTCACTTACCCCTGAAAAATATTTTTTCTGCTCAATTTCCTGGTATTATTTAAGGAGATTCTGTCAGAAAAAAAAACAAGGAAGTTCTTGCTAAGAAAACATAAATGAGAAGCTGCTCTGCATCTGGCTTCATCTCCGGAAAATTCCTTATGCCAATTAGATTCTGGAATTTACAGTGCTTTTTAAGGCAAAGTGGTTGAGTTAGCTCAAAAAAAGCTGAGCCAAGTTTATAGGAAAATGCCACATGGGCTTTCCAAGCACATATTGGAAGAGGTAATATGAAGTAAAACTACAGGTGAGCAAAGAATTTTCTCCAAGCCTCAGGAAACAGATGTGTTGCTTTTTTGCACAGTTGGTGAAGAAATAGCTCAGGAATCCCTAATATGAACAATCATCCAATGTCTTCTCAACACGTAAAAACCAGACGTGCCTCCCTACTTTACAGTGAACATACATTTTACTGCTCTTTTTAGTTATCAACACATTGCAATGGATAAGGAATTAAATCTCAAATGTAATTTTTTTAATTAAGGTATCATAGATATACAATTTTAGGAAGGTTTCACATGAGCAACATTGTGGTTTCAATAATTCATCCATATGATCAAGTCCCCCCCAACCTTGTTGCAATCACTGTCCATCAGCGTAGTAAGATGCTACAGAGTCATTACTTGTCTTCTTTGTGCTGTACTGCCTTCCCAGTGACCTAACTATATTGTAATTGCTAATTACAGTGCCCCATAATCCCCTTCTCCTCAATCCCCATCTACTCTCCCCAACCCCTTCCCTTTGGTAACCACTAGTCCCTTCTTGGACTCTGTCAGTCTGCTGCTGTTTTGTTCCTTCAGTTTGCTTTGTTGTTATATTCCACAAATGAGTGAAATCATTTGGTACTTGTCTTTCTCCACCTGGCTTATTTCACTGAGCATAATACCCTCTAGCTCCATCCATGTTGTTGCAACTGGTAGGATTTGTTTTCTTCTTAACGGCTGAATAATATTCCATTGTGTATATGTACTACATCTTCTTTATCCAGTCATATACTGATGGACACTTAGGTTGCTTCCATATCTTGGCTATTGCAGATAGTGCAGTGATAAACATAGGGGTGCATATGTCTTTTTGAATTGGGGATCTTGGTTCTTCCGGTAAATTCCTAGGAGTGGAATTTCTGGGTATTTCTATTTTTAGATTTTTGAAGAACCTCTATGTTGCTTTCCACAATGGTTGAACTAATTGACATTCCCACCAACAGTGTAGGAGGGTTCCCCTTTCTCCACATCCTTGACAGCATTTGTTGTTTCTTGTCTTTTGGATTGTTGGCCATCCTAACTGGTGTGAGGTGATAGCTCATTGTGGTTTTAATTTGCATTTCCCTGCTGATTAGCGATGTGGAGCATCTTTTCATGTGCCTATTGGCCATCTGAATTTTTTCTTTGGAAAAGTGTTCAGATCCTCTGCCCATTCTTTAATTGAGTTATTTGTGTTTTGGGTGTTGAGACGTCCTTATTGGATAAGTCATTTATGAATATATTCTCCCATACAATAGGATGCCTTTTTGTTCTGATGTTGCTCTTTGCTGTACAGGTTTTTAGTTTGATGTAGTCCCATTTGTTCATTTTTGCTTTAGTTTCCCTTGACAGAGGAGATGTGTTCAGGAAAAAAATTTCCTAGTTTATTTTCAAGAGTTTTTTGCCTATGTTTTCTTCAATGAGTTTTATGGTTTCATAACTTACATTCAGGTGTTTGATCCATTTCTAGTTTACTTTTGTGTATGGAGTTAGACAATATATTTCAGTTTCATTCTCTTACATGTTGCTGTCCAGTTTTGCCAACACCAGTTGTTGAAGAGGCTTTCACTTCCCAATTATATATCCATGGCTCCTTTATTGTATATTAATTGGCCATAAATGTGTGAGTTTATATCTGGGCTCTCTATTCTGTTCAATTGATCTATAGGTCTGTTTTTGTGCCAGTTAACAAACTGTTATGAGTACTGTGCTTTGTAGTAGAGCTTGAAGTTAGGAAGCATAATCCCCCAAACTTTGTTCTTCCTTTTCAGAATTGCTTTGAATATCCGGGGTCTTTTGTGGTTCCATATGAATTTTAGAACTATTTGTTCTAGTTCATTGAAGAATGCCATTTGTGTTTTGATAAGGATTCCATTGAATATGAAAATTGCTTTAGGCAGGATGGCTATTTTAACAATATTAATTCTTCCTATTCATGAGCATGGGATGTATTTCATTTATTGGTGTCTTCTTTAATTTCTATCATGAGTGTCTTGTCATTTTCAGAGTATAGGGCTTTCACCTCCTTGGTTAGGTTTATTCCTAGGTATTTCATTCTTTTTGACACAATTGTAACTTGAGTTGTTTTCCTGATTTCTCTTTCTGCTAGTTCATCATCAGTATATAGGACTGCAACAGATTTCTGTGTATTAATTTTGTATCCTGCAACATTGCTAAATTCAGTTATTAGTTCTAATAGTTTTGGGGTAGACTCTTCAGGTTTTTTTATTATTTTTATTTATTTATTTATTTATTTTTTAATTTTTAATTTTTTTATTTTTTTTTAGAGGGCATCTCTCATATATATTGATCAAATGGTTGTTAACAACAATAAAATTCTGTATAGGGGACTCAATGCACAATCATTAATCAACCCCAAACCTAATTCTCAACAGTCTCCAATCTTCTGAAGCATAACAAACAAGTTCTTACATGGTGAACAAGTTCTTACATAGTGAATAAGTTCTTACATGGTGATTCTTACATGGTGAACAGTGCAAGGGCAGTCATATCACAGAAACTTTCAGTTTTGATCACGCATCATGAACTATAAACAATCAAGTCAGATATGATTATTCATTTGATTTTTATACTTGATTTATATGTGAATCCCACATTTCTCCCTTATTATTATTATTATTATTTTTAAATAAAATGCTGAAGTGGTAGATAGATGCAAGATAAAGGTAGAAAACATAATTTAGTGCTGTAAGAGGGCAAATGTAGATGATCAGGTCTGTGCCTATAGACTAAGTATTAATCCAAGCTAGACAAGGGCAACAAAACATCCACAGATGCAGAAGATTTGTCTCAAAACAGGGGGGTGAGGTTCTAAGCCTCACCTCTATTTTTAGTTTTTTTATATACAATATCATGTCATCTCCAAACAGTGACAGTTTAACTTTTTCCTTGCCAATCTGGATTCTTTTTATTTCTCTGTGTTGTCTAACTACTGTGGGTAGGACTTCCAGTGCTATGTTGAATAAAAATGGGGAGAGTGGGCATCCCTGTATTGTTCCCGATCTTATAGGAAAACCTTTCAGTTTTTGCTGTTAAGCATGATGTTGGCTGTAAGTTTGTCATATATGGCTTTTATTATATTGAGGTACTTGCCCTCTATAGCCATTTTGTTGAGAGATTTTATCATGAATGGATGTTGAATTTTGTCAAATGCTTTTCTGGCATCTATTGAGATGATCATGTGACTTTTGTCCTTGTCCTTCTTTTGTTAATGTGGTGGATGATGTTGATGGAATTTCAAATATTGCACCATCCTTGCATCCCTGGGATAAATACCACTAGGTCATGATGGATGATCTTTTGATGTATTTTTGAATTCAGTTTGCTAATATTTTGTTGAGGATTTTTACATCTATGTTCATCAGGAATATTGGTCTGTAATTTTCTTTTTTTGTGGTGTCTTTGGTTTTGGTATTAGAGAGATACTGGTCTCATAGAATGAGTTTGGAAGTGTTCCCTCCTGTTTTACTTTATGGAAAACTTTATGGAGAATGGGTATTATGTCTTCTCTATATGTTCGATAAAATTCAGCAATGAAGCCATCTGGTCCAGGAGTTTTGTTCTTGGGTAGTTTTTTGATTACCAGTTCAATTTCATTGCTGGTAAGTAGTCTGTTCAGATTTTGTTTCTTCCTGGGTCTGTCTTGGGAGGTTGTATTTTTCTTAAAAGTTTTGCATTTCTTCTAGGTTATCCAATTTGTTGGTACATAATTTTTCATATTATTCTCTAATAATTCTTTGTATTTCTGTGGTGTTTGTATTGATTTTTCCTTTCTCATTTCTGATTCTGTTTATGTGTGTAGACTCTCTTTTTTCCTTGATAAGTCTGGCTAGGGATTTATCTATTTTGTTTATTTTCTCAAAGAACCAGCTCTTGGTTTCATTAATCCTTTCTATTGTTTAATTCTCCTCAATTTTTTATTTATTCTCTTATCTTTATTATGTCCCTCCTTCTACCGACTTTGGGCCTCATTTGTTCTTCTTTCTCCAGTTTCATTAATTGTGAATTTAGACTTTTCCTTTGTGATTGTTCTTCCTTTTTTAATTAGGCCTAAATTGCTATATATTTTCCTCTTTGAACACCTTCACTACGTCCCAAAGAAGTTGGGGTGTTGAGCTGTTATTTTCATTTGTCTCCATATATTGTTTGATCTCTGTTTTAATTTGGTCATTGATCCATTGATTATTTAGGAACATATTTTGAAGCCTCTATGTGTTTGTAGGCTTTTTTGTTTTCTTTACATTATTTATTCCTAGTTTCATAAGTTTGTTGTCTGAGAAGCTGGTTGGCACCTTTTCAATCTTTTAAATTTACTGAGGCTCTTTCTATAGTCTACTATTTGATCTGCTCTGGAAAACATTCCATGTACACTTGAGAAGAATGTGTATCCTGCTGCTTTTGGGTGGAGTGTTCTGTAGACGTCCGTTAGGTCCATCTGGTCTAATGCATTGTTCAGTACCTCTGTCTCCATACTTATTTTCTGTCTGGTTGATCTGCCTTTTAGAGGCTGTGGTATGTTGAAGTCTCCTAAAATGAATGCATTGCATTCTATTTCCCCCTTTAATTCTGTATTTGTTTCACATATTTAGATGCTCCTCTATTGGGTGCATAGATGTTTATAATGGTTATATCCTCTTTTTGGACTGACCCCTTTATTATTATGTAATGTCCTTCTTTGTCTTTTGTTACTTTCTGTTTTGAAATCTATTTTGTCTGATATAAGTACTGCTACTCCTACCTTTTTCTCCCTATTATTTGCATGAAATATCTTTTTCTATCCCTTCTCTTTTCATCTGTGTATGTCTTTGGGTTTGAAGTGAGTCTCTTGTAGGCAACATATAGATGGGTTCTGTTTTCTAATCCATTCTATATCTCTATCTTTTGATTGGTGCATTCAGTCCATTTACATTTAGGGTATGTATGGATAGATATATACTTATTGTTATTGCAGGCTTTAGATTTGTGGTTACCAAAGGTTCAAGGGTAGCTTCTTCACTATCTAACAGTCTCACTTAACTCCCTTATTATGCTATTTCAAACACAATCTGAAAGTTCTTTTTTGTTCTGTCTTCTTTTTCTGCCTCCTCCACTCTTTGTATATTAGGTATCATATTCTGTACTCTTTGTGTATCCCTTCACTTTGTGAGTAGTTGATTTAATTTTGCATTTGCTTAGTAACTAATTGGTCTGCTTCTGTTACTGTGGGTTTATTTTCTCTGGTGACAGCTATTTAGCCTTAGTAGCACTTCCATCTATAGCAGTTCCTTTAAAATACACTGTAAAGATGGTTTGTGAGAGGTAAATTCACTCAACTTTGCTTATCTGGAAATTGTTTTATCCCTGTTTCAAGCTGAAATGATAATCTTGCCGAAGTAGAGGATTCTTGGTTGGAGGCCCTTCTGTTTCATTGCATTAAATATATCAGACCACTCCCTTCTGGCCTATAATGTTTCTGCTCATGATAGCCTGATGGAATTTTCTTTATAAGTGACATTTTTTTCTCTCTCTGACTGCTTTTAATACTCTCTCCTTGTCCTTGATCTTTGACATTTTAATTATGATATGTCTTGGTGTCTTTCTAGGGTTCCTTGTGTTGGGAGATCTCTGCACTTCCATGACCTGAGTGACTATTTCCTTCCCCAGATTGGGGAAGTTTTCAGCAATTATTTCCTCAAAGAGACTTTCTGTCCCTTTTTCTCTTTTCTTCTTCTTCTGGTACCCTTATAATGTGAATATTGTTCCATTTGGATTGGTCACACAGTTCTCTTATTATTCCTTCATTCCTAGAGATCCTTTTCCTCTCTGTGCCTCAGCTTCTTTGTTTTCCTGTTCTCCAATTTCTATTTCATTTACTGTTTCCTCTACCTCATCTAATCTGCTTTTAAATCCTTCATTGTATGTTTCATTTAATATACTGTATTTTTCAAAGTTTCTATCCTTTCTTGAAGTCCTCCCTGAGATCTTGACTATTTTTCTGTAGCTCCTTGAGCATGTTTATGGTTTTTATTTTGAAATCTCTATCAAGAAGCTTGGTGATTTCAGTTTCACTTAGCCCTCTTTCTGATGTTTGAGTGATTCTGGTTTGTACAAAAATTTTTTTTCCATTTCATATTTCTAATTATTACTATGGAATAATAACTTTGTGTGGGCACAGCTCTCTAGTGCCAAGAAGCTGTACTCTCTGGAGTGGCTCAGTAGCTGGAGCAATGATGGGAGATGCAGGTACGCAGCACCCACACTGCTCGGAGAAAAAAGCTCTTTCCTGCTTCATGGCTGCAGTTCCTGAGTCCACTGCCAGGGCCAGTGGGCTGAGTGCACAGGAAACATCCTCTGTCTTATGCTGCTATAGCTGCTGTAGGTAGGGTGAACCTTCAGCTGGCATGACACAATGGCGGGGGCAGCTGGTGTGCAGACCAGTGCCTGCCGGGAGGAAGGAACGGCAGGCTATGTATCATGGTGGGGGTCCTCAGAGCTGTGTTGCCAGCCAGGGGCATGGAGTGTCTGAAGCTCCTAAAAGTTCCTGACCTGCTGGGCTGAGTGTGCCAGGATGATTTTTTCCACTTGTCCTTTCTCTTGAGCAGCAAGCTCTGTTTAATCTTTTTCCCTTTATCACCCACTCACTATTGGGATGTCTTTCAATGTGCCCACCTTTCTTTTGTTCCAGAGCAGCCTATTGTGTGTACCTCTTCTCCACAAGTGGCTGGAATCTGTCTCTCTGAGTATCTGCCTATCTTTGCTTTCCAAACCCCGCTAATCTCCAGAGCACCATGTAATATGGGTTCATGTTCCCAGAGCAGATCTCCAGGGATGGGTATTTAGCATTCCTGGGCTTCTACTTCCTGCCTGCTCTGTTTCTCTTCCTCCCACCTGTGAGCTGTGCTGGGGGGAGGGCTTGGGTCTTGCCAGATCATGGTTTTACAACTTTACCCTTTTCTGTGAGGTCTCTTTTCCCCACATGTAGGCAGTCTGTTCTGCAGTCTTCGGGTCACTCTTTTGGGATTAGTTTTATTTGCTGTATTTTCATGTTATATTTAGTTTTGGGAGGGGGTTTCTGCCTCACTGCTCAGACTGCCATGTTTTTCACCCTTGAATATAATTTATAAAATTAAGAAATACTAAAATCACATTTTCCTCCTCCAAATTTCACTGATTTCTGGACTTACCCAAAGAAGTTGAATATAGAGGACATTTCTATAGTTCAATACCAAATAAAAATTGCTGAAATGTTCACAACACATCACCATCAACACATATTTATTGACCACCCATTACAGGCAAGGCACTGTGTTCAGGGCCAAAAAAACTTATAAAAAAATATAAAACAATGGAATAAGTACAATAATAATGCAAATACCAAGCATGGTGACTGAAGAGAAGGAAAGAATCATCTCTTCCTGAAGGTATTACACAGATAAGGTAAATGATAAGAGTTTGAAGTACAAGTAAGAGTTGGTTCATTTACAAAGTTAGGGGTTTTCTCTTCATTCAGAAGATGCTGCAGTGACCAGGGGATGACAGAACTGGGGAAAGTGGCCAGAGATGAAGCAATGGAAAGGTCAGGGGGAAGTCCCATCAGGGAGAATTATCTAGAGCAGACCAATAAAGGAAATAGACACCTTTAGATTCATTACTTAAGCCATATGGGAGAGTATCTTTGAGGAAGACAACACTGAAGAGACTTGTTAGGGATTATAGTATTCTGGGTAAATTATCAGTCCAAACTAGGACACAAGGGAGGGCCTCAATAAGAGCTCATGGAAGGAAGAAGGGAAGGAAGGAGAAGCAAAGGTTGAGAAGGAAGGAGGAGAGAGAAAGTCAAGTCAGTCTTGTCCTCTCCTTCCTCAGATGAGGAAGCTGAGGTCCTGAGAGATGAAAGTGCCTTATCCAGTCTATAGAAATAGATGTTAGGACTTCCAGGCCAGCACATCTTATATGGGGAGGGGACTTTGACTTAAAGCATTAGGAAGAAACTTAAAAAATAATAGCATCTGCAGAAATCTCACTCCCTTTGCTGACTTTTTAAAATACTGATTTTAACCTCAAGAAAAGCATGTGTTACTGATTGGAATGTAATGTTATTGGCAATGCCTTTGTACATATTTTCCAGACTTCATGGAGCTGGCTTAGATTTTTCTTTCCTCCAACCAAAGCCCATGTTTGCTGAAATTCTGTTACAATACAATATGAGATTTCTCCTTGCATATGTCTGTTTCCATGTTTGTCTTCATTATCACCAAACTTTTCAGGGTTAGAGTTGAATTTGTAATCTCTACACCACCTCCAAAACTTTCCAAAAGATAATATACTACAGATAGTCTTTTAGACAATATATTCTTAACTAAGCTAAGTGTTTCTTCACATTTTCCAGAACACACCATTGATGTTTAAGAAGAACCAAATGAGGACACATTTCCTCATTCTTTATTCATTTAAATACCAACCCTTTTTGAGTTAAATATCTTGAGTTCAATAAGGTTAACTCTTAAAAACAAATGTTATAATGTTTTCTAACCATGCCACAGAATGAATTGAGAACTGAATCAAAAAAGTTTAGCTGACTCATCTCAACCCATATTAATTATAAAATTGATACAAAGTTAATGTTATCATAATTTCCAGGTTTCTAATTCTGTCAGTACCAACACCATTATTACAGTCTCCTGGGCTAAAAGCTTTGACATCACTTTTTATTCTGCCCTTTTTTGCCCATTTCAAGTAATTTAATAGCAACTCCATTTGCAATATTTCACATAAAACTGCCTTGAGCCTCCTAATAGTAATTAATCTCTCCCTTGTCCATATTCTCTTAATTTTTTTACCTTTATTATAGCACTTATTAAAGTATAACTTGTATTAAATAGCTATAAAAGTTATCTATCTGCTCTACAGAGAGAAGAGACAATGTCTTATGCAATTTTTTAACCCCTACAATGCCTGATTCTCCATGTATATGAACTTACAAGTGCAGTGTTAAGCATGCAGTAGGTATATAGTAGGCAAATAAAACTGTTTTTCAAACTCTAAAGATTTTAACTGACTATCCTCACAAGACAGATCTTCATAAATCATTATTTTCAACACCATTTTGTACAATCTCCCTACTACCTGCTCTGTCAGGTATAAACTTAGGTAATTCTTTTAATGTATTTGACAATATTTCCCTACTGCACATTTCTAACATATTTATTACCAATTTGTAAATAAATCCTCTATTCCAGGTATAATGGAATCCCAACTGACTTCTATCCCCACAATCCTTATTTTAATTGTTTTTTCCCCAAATTGTGGTGCCCTCCTGGTCCTTTCCAAATCCTACCCACAATTCCAGATCCAGCTTTGGCCTACCTCATCTATGACACTTTAAGTGATCCCTTTTGCCTTCCTCTCTAGACTTAATTCCTTTATTTATAAGATGTAGTAGCATTGTTAGATTTGAATGAGAGCATCGGTACAGACTGGAAAATAAGAGACAATCAGTGAGGTACATAAATTGCTACACTAAGGCAATATATTGCAATTATACCAAATATTACTAATAACTATGAATTTAAGTTCTTTAGGAGACAGAATTGCTGAAAAGACAAATGTTTTCAACAAATTACTCCCTAACAATCTCTAACAATCTGTACCAATAATGATGATTATTCTCTACCATTTTGCAATTTCTTACAACAATGAGGAATTTGTTTCTGCCTGACAAAGGAAAAGGAAACATTTATTGAGATAAGCCGTTGTTGAGAACTTCCAACTTTCAGAGAATGTCCACACATTCTTAACCTTATGATAATATTTTGTTATTTATTGGAGAGCTCTAGTTCATTAGAAGTCCTTAATCCAGCTAAGCAGCCAAAGATGTGAGCTGCATAACAAACCACTTCAAAATTCAGTGACTTACAACAGCATTTATTCTCCTAAGTCTGCAGGTCAACCGTAGTTCTTCCAAGCTAGGATGGCCTCCGCTAGGCTGCTCTGCTTCACGTTGGAGAGCTGTTCCATGCATCTCATTCTAGGGCCTCCTAAAATGGCATGTTCTTTCCATACTTCAGCTCCACAGCTAAATCTAGGAAGCACATGCAAGGCATTCTGTTTGCTTCCACAAACATTTTATTAGCCAAAGCATGTCAAACAGCCAAACCCGACATCAATGGAAAGTAGATATTTGCTGAAAAATAAAACAATCACAAAAATATAAAATATGAGTGGATTCCTAGATACTGAAGGTAAGCAGGTAAAGCTGTCAGCCATTAAAAACAAAAGTACAGGAAACAAAGAATGAAGGCAGTTAATTTTCAAGTGAATGCTGGACGTAAAAATTAGAGAATGCAAATCTGATTTCAAGGACAGGAAGCAGTATAGGCATTGTGGTTAAGAACCTAGTATTGAAATCGGAGAGTTCCAGGTTTGAAGTATGTATGAGTCTGCCACATACTTGCAGATTATCTCTTACACTTCAATTTCCTCATATGTTATACAGAAATTAGTGAGATCAACTTCTTGGATGAAGGGAATCTGGAATGATATTGTATGTGCATAAATCACTAAAAACAGCTTCTGGTGTATACATAATCAATATAGGTAGTGGTTTTTATTTTATTGGACATGTTTTCCTACTTTTATGCAACACTCCTATCTTCTAGAAATAGCTCTCCTAAACCTATCTCAAATAGGAGGGCTGCTAATTGTAGCACCCAGACCCTAGCCACATTAATTGGTCCAAAGGATACTTGATCCATGTAAAGTTAGCTACAATAGTATGGGTTCTAATTTATTTCACTACTAATCTTTTTAAGTCTTCTAGGAGAAATGAGAAAGGAGTAAGCACATCCTGTTATGACAAAAGTATGAGCCCAAGATTATGGAATGGGTACCAAATATAAAAAGGGAGTAGGAATAAATCTGAATGGCTCAAGGTATGGTTGTATTGAAAATGTCACATCTCCCTCCCCTCAATCTTAGCTGCTTGCCAGACCTTCAGCGGCTTGCTCTACTTCAGCCTCTGCTGTGGTTGAACAATTCCTTGACTAAAGGCTTGAAAAGTGCCTAATATTTGGGCTTGCTCTCTTGTATCCCTGCCACTGCCATGCAGAAAAACAGTCCCGGTAAGCCCACTAGTTGTAGGAGGAGGGTGAGAGATACTCAGAGTGGAGCCCTACTACCCTAGTTTAGGCCATTCCAGGGGCCTACATTGAAAGGAAAAGAGGGGACGTGAACTCCATAGTCCAAGCAGGTTTATTGCTAAACCTGAGAGGGAGCCCTCTGTTCTGGCGAGCAGAACAAAGAAGGCATCTCTTACAGGCTAAGACGCTTTTTAGGGACAGGTTTTTCTGGCTGACTTTTTGAGGGGATGAGTCAGGGAAAAGGTGGGCTTGTGGCTTGCTGACGTGTCCTCTGGAGAATGCCTATAGCCTCAATAAGATGAAACCTAGGTCTCTCTGAGACTACGAGTGGGCTTATTCAAAAAGGCAGTACTCCTGTCTAGATTCTATCATATATGATCCCAGATAACCCTCAGAAGTATGACTCAGTCAAGTGCTCGGCTGAGTACAGCCTAAATCAGCAATTGACTTAATCAGGTCCGTGATAATAAACGATTGTTGTTATAAGCCACTGAATTTGGAGTCATTTGAATTGCAGCTTTTTTTTTTTTTGGCAGTAAATAACAGTAACATTTATTTATCATTTCTGTCCCTCCTTCTGATGGCTATAGAGGCACAGAAGATGTGGAGGACGGAGAATCTTGTTAGCTGTCCCAGTGTTTGAACTCATAAGAAAAACATCACAGAGAATCTCTACCTACCTCCCGTATATGTGATATAGAACACGGGGGCAGTAAACCACAGTCTGCAAGTCAAGTCTAGTCTGTGAACTGCTTTTCTATGGTCCAGGAGCTAAAGATGCCTTATACATTTCCAGCAGTCATAAGAAACAAAGACACAAATATGTGACACATGTGCAAATTCTAAATTATTTACTATCTAGCCCTTTATAGAAAAAGTTTGTCAACCACTGATCTGGAACACAAATCTCTGAAAGAACAAAATATACTAAATCCAGCAGGGGCTGAGCTTCCTATTACCAACTTTGTCCTTCCAAGCCATTGTCAAAATCCAGACAGGGTTTTGTAAATCATGGTCCTACAAAGATAAGAGTCTCTCATGTCCATATTAGAAGATTTAGCTAGGGACGAATAGGTCAAACTAACTTAATCAGAGAAATGTTTACTCTTATTATAACGATGATCTTTAAATTTGAGCAATGCCTATTTTTGAAAACTGACAAAGCTATAAAGAAATAAAAGATGTTTAATTTTAGCAAATAGAGGCAAACACATTTAACTCTTTAGTATTTGTTCCAACTCTGTTACATGCATAATGTTGCCCAGCTGAGATAATAGTCACTATTAAATTGCACAACCTGATGTCACACTTAGTATTAAAACTTCAACATTATTCTCTTTAAAAACTTTCATAAACATAATTTTAATGGGTTCATTCAATTTCACTCTTTATAACATTAGGGTTATTAAAATATTCATACATGCTTAAGCATTAAATTGTTTCCAGTTTTGTTTTATTTTCTAATTTTTAATAGTTATGAATACTTTGGGGAATAAATTCTTTCCTGTTATTTCAAATTATAATCTAGAATAGATTCTAAGAATTGTTTTTACAAGATTGAAGGATACTTGTATTTTAACTGTTAATAAATAGTTCAGCTTTTCGCCAAAATGGTCCCATGGTTTTACACTATAATTAACTGTACTACTCCCATCAAATTTTGTGATCTCTGCTAATTTAATAACAAACATTTTCCTTTAAATTCATTAGTCGCATGTCTGTTTCTTTTACAAATAATTTTGAGCATTCATTCATTTCTCTTCCGGCAATTTTGATGTTTTTCTTATGAATCTATATGAGCTTACTAAATATTAGAACAGAAAAGTTTTAAGTTCCTTCAGTTTTTTTTCCCAATGCATTGTTTTTGTTTATATACAAACATTGTTATTTTAATGCTATTAAGGTAATGGATCTGTTCCTTTGTTACTTATTTTAATATTTGTACTATAGTATTAGTAATGTAATGTAGGCATATTGTAGGAACCAGAAAATACAGCAATATAAAGAGAAGGAAGTTAAAAAGTCAATAACAAAACTGTAGTAAAGTAGCAAATGAAAAGATAAAATCTCAACCATTACACCACAAACATGCTTTGTCAATAAATTGCATTGCAAACCCAATTTTAACCATTTCATAAAATTAAATAATGCCTATTTGCTTTAATGTACTTAATCATTTCCTATTTGTATCATTAAGTTGTTTATTACTATGAACAGTGTCTCAGTAAATATTTGTACATAAACCTTAGATCATAGTTTTCATTATGTCCTTAGGATAAATTTCTGGAAGCAGAACTATTGAGTCAAGGTATATAAGCACTTTAGGCTTGCAATTTGCTTTCCAAGATGTTGATTTACACATCTACCAATAGTGTACAAGAATGCAAGCTCACAGAACCTGTAATAATACTGTTTTTAAAAATCTTTATTAATTGAATATGCAGAAATGTTTATTTTATGTAAATGTGCATTTCTTTGGTTACAGTTATGTTGAGCATTAACAATTGTTTCTCAGCTCCAAATCCACCCTTCCATGGCTGGCTTGGACAATGCTGACTGGGGCTAGGACTCTGCAAACTATTTTCCCTTTGGCCAGTTCTTTCCCAGTTTGGTCCTGTGACAAGGGGGCACTGGAGGGGCACTGCTAGGCAGGGAAAGCAAGATCAAAGGTCTTCCTTCTTGTCTGTTTCCATCAGTCTTCGCAGCATCAGCTCTCCTCCCTGATGGGAGCAGTAGATTTTAAGAGCAGTGACTGCATTTTCTTTCTGCATTCCTAGAATGATACATGCCACTCAGTGCCATTGGGCAAAGCCATCTTCTCAGAGGTCTGGATTTCAGCTCTGTGTAAGCCTCTTCTAAGCTTCCTGGCTGTGACAACACCAGCCTCTTCACTCTGTTCCTGCTTTCGGGTGTAGTATGGCTCCCTAAAGTTCGCATCTCCACCACCTCAGAAGTTCTGTGGGATAGCTCTGCCCTAGTCCTTGAAGTCAGTAGACAGCCCAGGTCAATGGTTCTAAACTCATCTGCATATCATAATCATCTGAGGCGCTTCCAGCTTCCACAGAGGAGGCTACACCCCAGACCAAATAAATCCCAATCTCCAAGGGGTGGATACAGGTCTCCAGGGGATTACAATGTGCAACAAGTTTGAGACCCACTAACGTAGGGATCGGTTTGAACAAAATAACAAGACAATTAACACAATAGTTTTCTATCCATTACTTATAGAGGGCAACCATCGCTCTCCCCCTCTCTCAAGTGCCTACTGATAACAATGAAAACTACTCTTATCTTTTGACTGAAGCTGAGCTACCTTCATTTCTGTCTTCAGTAGGCCTGAAAGAAAATGCATTTTTTTAATTCATTTGGTGCATTAAAGAAAACTCTTCATCCATCATGGAAAAAAAACAGTGCCAACAGGTATTTTGGTTTCCTGGTAGGCAGGTTGGTTTGTTTAGAATGGCTTATAAGTGGCATTTAAAGGCGCTAAAACAGCCGAAGTGCTCAAAAATGTGTGAAATTTTTCTCTGCTTTTGTAAACAGCAGAGAAAATAGCAGCAGCATCACAAGCTTTCCAATGAATGCCCTGCAATCAGCTGCAGGGAAGGCAGAGCTAAACACCACAGAGTACTCTGCACAGGGGGGAAGATGTGATAAGCATGGCAAAATGCTCTCTTGAAGAGGGTGAACTAAAATGTAAATTTCTGTGTGAATTATCTGGCAAAGACTAATTTCTGCCCACGGAAAGGTTTCAATGTTTGGGAAACAAGAAATCAGAATTTAAAGGGCCTTGATTTGATGTTTTGTGCTTCACATTACTTCAAATAAAGAAAAAAGAAGAAATGCAAAAGGAAAGAAGTGAGATGCGAGCAAAAGGGCAAGCTGCATCCTTCTTCCATGTAAATGAGTTATTCTCCTTAATGAGTCCTGTTCCTGCAATTAGCTGAAAATATGGGATCTGAATGAATGAATAATGCTAAATAAAATAAGAGCTGACCCCAGTCCACAGCTGTTTATTGAAGTGAACCCAGTATGAACCTCTCTATGGCGGTGGCCTCACTTGCAAAGTCAAACGAGCAACTGGTTCAGCTCAACTAATTCAAACCAAAAAAATGCAATGCTTGTCTCAATCATCAGAATGTTTCGGGAGAAAATTATCTTTCTTGTGTTTTCCACTTCATTTGCATTTATAGTTTAAGATAATGTATTCACAGACACAACTCTTTTCTTTACATATGTCCCATGATTTTCATACAATCAGAGTAAATATTTGAGGAAAAATTACCCATAGCTTATCTACATTTTATGATATGTCATTTCTTTGCATTGAAAGAAAAATGCCACCTATGGTGTGTTTTCAAGTTTTCTTATTCCTACACTCAATGCATTTGTTCAAAACCACTTACCAAATCCTTACTACATTGCTAGACATTTGGGTTGCTTTCAAGTGTAACAAATGAATAAGGTATGGCTGTGGTGAGGTAATTTATTGATATAATTAACTTATTATTGTTCTCCTTATTTTTTTTTTCTTTTCCACTTTGTAGGGAGTAGACAGATCCACAGTATTTCCTTTCCTTGGGGATTTTGTTGGCTGCGGGTAAAGTAGTAGCTGCTTCTTTCCCAAACTGAAACGGTCCCAGTTCTATGGATTTGTAATGCCCGGAGGGAGTACAGATACACAGCGCAAGAATCAGTAAGGTCCAATTAGGAGATGGAAACCACACAGTAATTTGAATGAGGACACTTTAATATAAAGAATTATTAACTGTTACAATGGAGTAACTATAAAGGAGAGAGGAAAACTCGAAGGCAGGAGTTGGCAAAATTTTCCTGTTAAAGGATGAAATATGTTAAGCTTTTGCAAATTCAAATCTGCCATTGCAGCAAAGCAGCCAGAGAGAGACAAAATGCAAATGAATGAGTGTGGCTGTGTTCTGATAAATCTTTATTTAAAACAATCAACAGTAGGTTGCAGTTGTCCACCCCTGCTCTAAAGAACACCCTCGGGCTGAGGAACAAAACCCAAAGAAGGACCAACGTGGAGGGGACCTGGCTGGCTTCCTAAGGCCCAGGATTCCTAAGACTTGTGGAAGGTATATGAGGGGCCCGTTGGATGGTGAGGCTGGTTGCATTGTTCCACCAGAGCTGGTTCAGTCACTGGGCTAGCAGAAGCAGCCTCCCAGATGAGTCCCTGGAAGCCCACTTACTGGCAGGGTGGTGGGCAGCCTGGGGCACATAGGGCCCACATCAGGAGGGTCACAGTGAGTGAAGTGGTCACCAGGTTGAGACTGAGGCTAAGAGTTTGCTAGGAGGCTACTCAGTGAGGTGCTCGGGTAGGAGAGAGTGCCCTTAGCAGTAATGTAGAGGAGCAGAGGCAAAAATACTGACAACGCCCAGGAACCAGAAAGGTAAACTTTCCTCCTGCAATGTCCCTCCAGCGCCCCCTATTGACAAGTTTAGCTTCATGATAGTTGCAAAGCAGGTGATGAAAGGGTAGATTGGGAACTGAGAGGTAATAAATTGATCATTGCTGCAGCACATAAGAATTCTCAACACCAGACAGATCCTTCCACAGAACAGACATGCATCTCAGGCCGTAAGTTCAGGTGTACTTTCTACAACTGTAGAAATTGTGTTCAACCCTCTCCTTTCCCGACTCCTAGGCTGGCAAAAAACTAGAACCCCTTTTCTATAGCATATTCCTCTCAGAGCTTGTGTCAAGCATCCAGGGGCCATGGCACTGAGAAGAGAGAAGTCATCTGACCCCTCATTTGTTTGTCTGCAGAGGTTTCCATGGACAATGTCCAGCATAACAATCTGCAGAGCCATTCAGTTCTGGAAGTACCTGTTTTATACTCTAGTTGCCAAATTTTCTCTACTGTGTCCAAGATTAGTTCCACATTTTGTTTCCATATTTTGAATTTTGGATCTATGCCTTAAATAAATGTAAACAAAGTTTATGGAATAGGATTCCTTTGGATAAACACATCTATTTTCATTTTTAATAATAAATATATTTCAGCAGACTCTGGAAAAGTTAGAGAAAACAGCAAGGCTAAATCTCAGTTTGGAATCACTAGGGTGCAGGATTTACCTGCTTAGAGTTACAAAGTATGGCCTCTGCATGCCTTCCCTTTCTCCCTTTTCCATGGCCTCCCCACACATGACTCATCAGAGTACTGTATGCCCTGACAGCCACGGTAGCTTTCACATACCTTTCTCCCCATTTAGCCTTATGTTCACAATGCCAGACTAGGCCAATTGAGCTCCCTGTAGGACTAAACCCCTACTGATAGTAAAACCAGAAAGCCTAGAAACAAAGGTCCATGTTGCCTATACACAAAATAAGAGCAGAACTATATGAGGGCATGTTATCATGTGCCAGGCAATGTCCTAAGGGCTTTATATATACAAATTCATTTAATCCTCATAGCATTCCTGTAAGAAAGGTACACTTACTATCCTCATTTAACAGATGAGGTAACTGAGGCATAGATAGGTTTGGTGACTTATCCAGAAGGAAGTGGCAGAGATACCTGGAATTGAAGCACCTAAGCTTTAACAATCTTCACAGATAATTCATTTTTTTCCACTTTATTGAGGTATAATTGACAAAATTGTATAAAGTATGTGGTGCTCCACAGATGCTTCTGATATGCAAATAGGATTGGAAGCCAATTATAAAGAAATATGTTTATTTGAGCTGTACATTTAATTTTATTACATGACCTTATATTCAGTTCTACCAATACCATGGAGCTAATTGATTTTTTTAGTTCTACAAAATCATACAGATAGAAAAAAATGCCCATTTGAGATTTCACAAAATCTTACGTTTGGTGACCAGTTTGCTTCCAGGTTAAATATAAAACATCTGTGATTGTTTCCTTCTTATGTTTGATATCCCCTTAGGTCCCCAGAGCTCTTTAGCTGGGTGTTGCCATATTGCATGACTGCCTGAAGCAGAATGTCTGGGAGGAGCTAGGACTGAAGTAGCTACGGGCATTCTTGCTGCCAATGTCGATCAACAGCAGTATCCCAGGGGCCGTAACAGGTTCTGAGGATACTATGTCAACTATATATAACTTATTCTGATGATTATAATTTATCTTCCAAGAAGATACTTCAGTGTCCCACTGTCTAAGTCCAAAAATGAATAATTGTTCTATTGTTAATCAGTGGTTAACCTCTTAAAATATTAACTCCTAACACCATATTGCCTCAGATATTATTGATAATTCTCTTTCTACTTCTAAACCAAATCATGAGAAGACAGGCCTTTGCCCAGGTAGTAACCTCACCAACTGTGGTCTTTGCTACAGACCCAGAAATAGCCATGTCTCCCTGTTTCACCTTGTTCCTGCCACCAGCACCATCCACCAAGGGACCTAGGAGGAGTCACATCCCCTGTGCCCAAGACCTCAGTCCTGGTATGGACCCTGAAGCAACTTGTGACCTGGCTCCAGCCACTCTTTAGGTTTCAGAAACTTAGAGGAGACACGCTCTTTATGCCTCTGAGGCAAATTTCCCAACATTGGTCCAACTGCTGATCTTGAAGCAGCCCATATCCTGCCTCTACTCCTCAAAGCTATGGTCCAGAAGCAGTCCTGCCTACCCAGGGGCCTGCAAGGAGACATGCCCATCAGTGCCCCGAAAGGCAGGCCCACCAACATCGGTCTGACTGCGTATCCTGAAATGACCCTGGGACACAGTTCCTCTCAGGTGTGGACCAGGAACAATCCAGTCCACCCAGGCGTCTGGTGAGAGACATACTCGTCTCTGCCTCTGAGGGCAGGCCTACTGACCTCCATCCAGCTGTGGATTCTGGTCCTGGGACTCAGTGCTAGTCCCTCTCAGCTGCATTCTGAGGTCAATCTTGCCCACCCAAGGATCTGCCCAGTAAACTGTCAGGAGCCCTTTACCCAGACCCAGGGGGAGACACGCCCATCTATGGTCCTTGATGGACAGACCCCTCAAATGTAATCTCTTCAAAAACTTTAGTTTTCTAGAATCTTATCATGAGAAGATTCAACCTTCCACCCAGTCTCCCACTGAGAAGCCTGAACAAGCTCATTCACTTTTCTTTCTCATTGTCATCACATCCAGATGGACTCAAATCTCTTATGACTCAGAAGTGTTTCTTAAAAATGTGCCCTTTGTCTGTCTTTGCTGCCACTGCTCTTCAGCTCACGTTGGCATCATGTCTCCCTGGAACTCTTGCTATAGCCTCCTGATTGTTTCCACTTATATTCCCACTGCTTCTGCAGAAGTATTCATTAACTGGTTTCCTTGAATTTATAAAATAAAGCTTGTCACCTCACTCCCAAATTAAAAAAACCCAAATCTTTTCTCTTGTTGGTTTTGGATAGAGATTCCCACTTTGTGGTTTGGCAAACAAAGCTCTTCACAATCCCGTTGACTGTACCTTTCAAATCACCTCTTCCTCCTCCCTTTCCATTTTCGCTGAATGTTTCTTGTGTCTTAGGCATCAGATCCTTTCACGTGGCTGCCTGGGCATAAGTTCCTTCCACTTCCTAACACACTACCACCCACCCCACCTTTTTTATTTGATAAACTACAGTTCATCCCTCAACACTCAGCTCAGTAATATGTTACATGTGAAACTTCCTTATTGGAAAGACTCTTTGCACTATTCTCTCTGCCCCCATAATGCTTTTTCATATCTCTGTAATATTATTACAGCATTATACTACAATTTGTCTGTTTCTATCCTCTACCAAAATAGATTGTGAGTTCCTCCAGAGCAGAGGTGCTAATGCAGTTACTATTTTTAAATGTCTCCTCACTTCACCTACAATGGAGAAATGTCTCTTCTAAATGTCATAAAATTGTTCCTCAAATGCATGACTTGTAGTGAGACAGGCAAGAAAATGTAGTTTGCAGCAGTTAACAAGTTTGCTTTGTAGAAATATTCATTTATTGGAAACTATCAGAATCTCCAAAGATACTGCTTTCCAAACCAGTCATTTAATCCAGATTCCAATTATTTAGCCAATAGTGGGTTGTGCATTTTACTAGGTATGCATGTAATTCTATTATTGGGTGGATTGTCTCCTTAAATTATGTTTATTTCTTCCTTTCATTAAGCTCTTTTGCCAGCCCTTCATAATCTATTTCTGAGGCTCTTGGAGCATTTTCTGTTTCATTTCTTAGGGATTTAGATCTATCCACTCTGCCTGCAAGGGTAACAGGAGAAAACCCAGACAGCACAGGACACACAGGTACAGGTCAGGGATGATGGGCCGGCAGCACCACCTCTCTCCTTCTCCCACTGCCTCCTCCTTGCTTGCAGCCAGGTCCCAGGAGCACCATAAAATCTAAGGCAGCTCCCTTTGCTTTCCCTCGCCTTCCTGTAATGGCAACTCCTTTAAACAATCACCTATGAAGTCACATATAAAATCATGTCTAGAATTATGACAGCAGTATTCATAGATGTGACAAGTTGTCAGAGCAAAAAGGGGCTGGGGTTCTGTGGGGTCCCAGAGGACAACTATTGATCTTTGGAAATCATAGGGACACAAATTCCCCAGCAGTGAATCCTGACAGACAAGGAATAAGGGGCTTTGCAAGAAGGTGAAGTGCCTTGGCAAGAGGAATTTAAGTAGAGATGAATTTTGTCACAAAATTTGCCAAGGAGCTTCAGGAAGGCATTTCTGAAGTCACTTCCAACAGGAGAATCTATGAACTCTATACAATATAAGATTTTCTCTTTATCTTTCTTTTTTTTTTAGCTATTTCTTACCAGAGTTCCAAGACGTTCAGCTAAGATTATGATGGCCACTGAAACAGATAGTATATGCTTTAGTTACCTCATCTTCGTGTTCTTTAATCGACCTTGTTGCAACAAAATGCCAACTTCAGTAGTGATGGCTGGATAAGTGAGAGCTGCCTGCACCCCATGATGGAGTACTGACCCTCCTAGAGGATTGATTTTTGCCTTCCTGAAGGACGTAAGTTATTAACAAGGAAAGAAGGACCTGTAAAGAAAAGTCTGAGATATTTATTTTAACCATTAACTTGAAGTTCTCAGATTGTGACATATCCGTTTTTTCTGCCTTACTTGGACACAACATTTCTTCCTCAGTATTAAGAAACAAAAATGAAATCATTCCTGGAGTGATGTGCAAAGTGAAAATTGTAGTAAATTACTAGGGGAAATTAGTTTTTAAATAGATTTGGCTTTTACATAATATTTGAGTTATTTAATTGCCAAGCTTTTGTGAGCTCATTTCTCATTAGTGCTAACTGGTATGGCTTTGATTTTCCCCAAAAGAAAAATGCTTGTTAGTTTGAAATGTCTGTCATGATAATGAAATATTTCAGAAATTAAATCTGCAGCCCAGATTTAGTGAATCCTCAAATGCTCCAACATGGGACTTTCCCTTTGTTTATAAAACACTTGCAATACTGTAATGCTATATTACCATGAAAATAGTTCAAATAGTGTTTTTGAATGGTATCACATATCTGAGAAATTGGATACCAGTAGGGTTGTATACATGAATAAATGATTTATTGTGCATGACTTCAAGGACTTGAAATGATGCTTAGGAGAAATGCTTACGTGTTGCCTCCTTCGTACAGTTGGAACTCACATTACGTGCTCATTTGGAAAAGTGAAGGCAGGTTAAATTTTACACTTGGAAATCCATTACTGAATTTTCAGATTTCAGCCACCATAAAACAAGAAATTTAAAAACTGAGATAATTTTGACAATGTGAAGTAGGACAAAATAAGGATGAATTACTGATTTAAAAAGAAAGAGCCTTCAATCAGGTCCCAGATACACTATTACGTAACTGTAACCTTCTGTAAAACCTTTTCTTAATCTAAAATGGAGAAAAGAAATTGAATCACGTAGGTTCAAAGATTTCTTTGTAAGTTTTAAGACTAAAAATATATCTGCATCGCTTATGTGCAATTGCCCTTTCGGCTTATACGTTTCTCTTCTTCCTCCCTTATTAATATTTATTCTATATATTAATTTATACCTAACCTATAAAAATTAAATACAAAATAGCACACAAAGATAATAGTTAATAGTCATCCAACTAAAAATGGATAATTCTAAGTACTCCCATTTGTATAGTTACACTTTACACTGTGTGAAAATGGTATTAACATTCTCTATGTCACAAAAGAATTGGAATATGTTTCACTCATTCATTTATTCATCCACTCATTCATCAGATGTTTATTAACAGATTATTATGTGTTAGGAACTATTGTAACTGATATATATGGTGGTGATTAAAACAGACATGGTTCCTTAAGTGTCCATTAATAGATGAATGGATGAGGATGTGGTTCATATACACAATGGAATATTATTCAGCCATTAAAAGAAAAGAAATCCTGCCATTGTAACAACATGGATGGAGCTAGAAAGTATTACACTCAGTGAAATAAACCAGGGGGGGATGACAAATACCATATTATTTCACTTATTGTGGAATATAAAAACAAAGCAAAACAGAAGGAACAAAACAGTAGTAGACTCATAGACATTGAGAAATGACTAGTGGTTACCAAGGGGGAGGGTTTTGGGCAGGGATGGGGAGGGTAATGAGGGTTAAAGGGGCACAATATTTGCAATCAAATCACAATATAAGTTTGTCCCAGGGACAGTAGTACGGCATGGAGAATATAGTAAATGATTCTGTAACATCTTTCTGCATTGATAGGTAGTAACCATACTAGAGAGGGTGAGGATTTAATAATTTGGGTAACTGTTGAACTGCTGCATTGTACCAACATAAGACTGTATATCAATGATACTTCAATAAAAATAAAAAAACAGACATGGTTACTGCCATTGTAGAATTTATAATCTAATTGCATTGACAATAGATGGAAACTATTTAAATATTAAAGTACAAAGTGTGACAAAAGCTATACAGGGAGATTTACAAGGTGAGGCTGGGATGTTGCTTTAGATTAGTTGTAGCTTAGACAATAAATTAGTACATGGACCTACCTTGCAATTAAGAGGCCACCTCGTGTGAGTGAGTTTTTGCTGGCAGTGTTTTCTTCGGGAATGACTGACTTCAAGGCCCTGGTTTCAGGCAGCTTACAGAGGGCAAAGGAGAGAGGTGTGGCTGAATGCTGTCTTGTCCGTAACCCCCATCTATACCCTCCTCCACATCACACTTAAGGCATTCCTTGACTGTAGACACCCTCCCATCAGCCTCTCAAGTCATCAGTTTTGGTCATTTAAGGCTTTGATTGCCAACCATTCTGCTTCTCTTCAAAAAACATTGCAGACCCCTGAGCTAGAGTACTGTACAGACAAAAGCCACTTAGATCTTTCTGTTGGGATCCCAGTCATATCAAAGAATGGATATTACTGACTTTCAATTTCTGAAAAGAATAGGCTGTGGAGCCCAAAGACTGAGAATCTAGGTCCAGTTCTATGAGTTTCAACAAGTCATCTACCTTATAGGTTATTAAAAAAAGCAAGTAAGATGAACACAAACACATTTTTTAAGATGTATAGTACCATATAATTGTCCTATTACTTTTCTCCCTCCCCAGGAATCTCAATAACACACACACCTTCCTTCTTTCCTCCTTGACCCCCTTCTCTTCCCCTTTCTCCCTTCCTTCCCCTTTCTCTGTTTTTCTTTCTGTTCCTCTTTCTCATCTCCCTTCCTTCCTTCTGTCTTTCTTCAAGCTTTTTTTGAGTTACTAAGTGCAATTCAAAGTAAATAAAAACAGGGAAAAGCGTGTACTCTGTAATCAAGTTGAGTCCAAACTACATTCATCTATGCTAAGTGTTGAGTACAGTTCCCAGCACATTGTCAGTGCTCAAAAACACTCAGAATTTACAGCAACAGAATAAAGGTAGAAGTAATAAGCTTTACTTAGGGATAGTATGGAAGTTTTTACAGTAAAGAGACCCTTGGGAAAGGTTTTGAGAGAGAAAGATGACCAGCAATAACCTGGAAGCAGTAATATTTTGTTCTGGAATTAATAAACTGATTATGTGGGAAGAAGTCTTTACCCATGTATTCATACAAAAATTTACTGAATACTACTACATGGGGCCAGGCTGAGCAGTGAAGATAAAAAATGAATATGATGTTATTAAGGAAGTATTGATTAAGTCTTTAGGAGTGGTAATGATAGAGTTGCAATGCTGTAAGGTGTGTGTATCATATATACTTATACATTTATAATTAAATATTTATCTTTCAGATCTACATACTATCTACACGTATGGGATGCGCTTCCACATTTGGCTGTGAGGTGAACAAGTAAGCATGAGTGTATATAGAAGAAACAAGAGTGGATGTGAATGGACAGGCTGGATAATAGGTACACGGGAGTCCTCCAAACTAACCTGCTGTGCTTTACACGTTTAACATTTCCTCTATAATAACTTCTACAAAATGAATGTGGGATAGTTAGGCTCCCTTTACAGCCAAGTAGGGTACCTGGACAGTGGAGACTAATATTTGCCTTGCAATGTGAGGTTTGCATAAGGCCATTTTTAAGTAATCAGAGGACAAGGACCCAAAGTTACTGAAGAATGTGGAGGTTCTGGGTGATTCTGTATGTGAATGCTTTTCTTGTTCATCACTCGGCTGGCTCCTTTGATGGAGGCCTGGGAGTGCTTCCTTTTTCCGTGTGAAACAAATGGGAGAAGCAGGTGGAGATCTTGTAATATAATCCAAGGCAATTTCCTCATTCTGGTAATTATATGGCACATCCATTGAAGCTTCTGGAATTCTAAGGTTCTTCTAAGAGATACATAATCTATCACTTTTGTGAGAGGGATTCAAAACTGGAGACACAAAGGGAATTAGTTATAATGTTACTGCTACATAATGAAATAGCTGATGAGCTATTATATTACCTCAGCATTGCTTTCTCACAGCCTTTATGATTTTACCTGCCTCCTGAATGTCTGCTTTTAGTACCTCTCTCCAGATGTCTTAATCTGCATTTAAGTCCTTCTTGAATCTAGTTTTCTCTTTTGCTCAGATTCCTAAATTCTTCAGGTTCATTCATGTAGTTTCTTATTCCTATAGTTGCTTGGCAAGCTACCACACTTAATTTCATTAAAAATTCCATTGCTGTATTACTATCTTTCTTTCCCAGATCATTAAATAGAGGCAAATGTGTGGGAGGGAACTACAAATAGTGTTTCATTAATTGATCAACTAAAAACATAAAATTTTTGTGTTAAAAAGCACAGGTACCTCTCTAACTGATGATACAAACATTCATCTGAGCTCATCGATGTATTTACTTCCTTTATCCCACCTCTTTCCAAAAGACATATGAGTTAGGGTATACTGGCTATATGATTCATTAAAATAAATAAAAAGGTAAAATCAAGGCCATTAAAAGACAAAGCAGCAAATATTGATAGGGCTCATTCAGTTACTTTGATGACTAAGCATTAGATTTGACTACCCTAGAATTGCACATTGACTTTTGACAATTCTCTTTTCTTATCACTAGTTAACAAAAGAACATGAATTTTTATACATAAAAAAAAGATTCAGACGTCTTACCTCTGTAATTTACTAGACTGTTACCCTAATTAAAATTAAATTCTGATGACAAATTGTTGGATACTGATATATTTACATAAAACATTATATCTCTTTAATTTGTAATTATTAAATTCCATTGAGGTAAAATATATATTGAATAGCTTCTAGATTCCAGATTGAAAATGATAAAATGAGAAATTGTAAGGTAATATTTGCTTTACATATATCATTCATAACATATATTTTCATTTCATTTATCATTTATGTACATAAAATGCATATTCAAAATGAGTAGTTTATAATAAAGGATATATAAAATGCTTATGGGACACAGGTTAAGGGAGATATTCATTCTTCCTTGTGAATATAAGTATGAAGAAAGTAAGTGAGGAGATTTTGGGGACATTCCTGCCCCAGCAGAAAGAGTCCAATGGCGCCATCCAACAGTCTCCCTTACCGTACACTGTAAGCCAGCAGTCCTCATGACTTGCATTTCAGCCAAGTATGCTACACACCTTCCAACCTGTTTGCTTCTGCCTGGAATTTTCTTCTCCACTCACCTCAAATTTTCCACCATCCCTTTAATCTGGTTAACTCCTACTCATCCTTCAGTGTTCAGTTTTAATTTCTTTCCCACAGATATTGTCCCCCCCCCCCAGGGATAACACCTGTAAGACCTATGTTGTGAGCATCCCTAAAAGCCTCTTGTACCCTGGATGCTCCTGACATACCATTACCAAGATTTGACCTTCAACTCGTCCCATACCATAGGCAGGACTAAATCTGCTACTGGTTAACACACATAAAGGCTGTTATGCTCAACTTCTGCCATGCTCTTGGTAAAAATATCTCAATATAAGTCAAAGGAATCTGATTTCTAACCATGATTAAAAACCTATTTTTTTAATAGGTTTTGGAGGCTACCACTCACGAATACTCAAGTTTATGTGGTGGCCATCCTTTTTGATGCATTTTGCATCAGAAACTAGAGATAAGACATATGACTCTTTCTGAGTTGTCACAGAGAAATCTATGCTGAATAAAAAGCTTTGCACTCCTGAGATACCTTTCATATTCAAAGCTATCAGTGTGAATATGGTATGTGAAGATGGTAGCTCATCCTTTCCCCTTAAACCTATAACTGCACATCACTGATAGAGAAGAAGTGGAGGCAGTGGGGATCTGGATGGCAAAGAGTAATTAATGCTTGAAGCAGAAGGTGTGGCAGGCCACATAACTTTCAGCAGTTTTAGGTAGCAGAACTGTAAGAAGGCACCATGTCCAGTGTGTGCTACAGGAACCTGGGAGAAGACACTGGACAGAATCAGGGAGAATCTCTGAGAAACAGCATCAGTTCATGATTTGTGTAGCTGGGACTTGTTTCCTATGGGGCTCCTATTGACAGAACCTCAATCTGCAACCCTACCTACTAAAAGGGCCAACTTCTTTTATCTTGAGGGGTTAATTTTATACTTTTTTGATGTTATAATAAGACACCAGTGGATAAAGCTGCACAGTTGCCATGGTTAGTCTATTTGTTTCCTCTTATGACAAAATTTATCTACATTTAGGCCTTCTTCTGATCTCTTTATGTTTCCTTTTGCCAATAAATAATTTACAGCCTTGTTCTTCTCTCCCCACCACCTATGTTCCTGGACCACCTTCCAAGTCTCTGTCTAACCTTTCCCCTCAGATAGCATTTTCAGCTTTGACGACTTTACACGAGGTCCTGGATGCCCCCGTGGGATCCTAGACTTCACTCTGCAGAAGACTGCATTAGGAGTGTAGTCTCATGGCTCCTTGTCATGTTGCATTGCAGAACAGGGTTACACGCTGTGACACAGCATGAGGCAAAAGCAGAAAATGCATCATAAATAAAAATAAAACTATTGGGAGGTTTGCTACACCAGTATAACTGAGTAGTATCCAATGAGAATACATTTCTATAGATTGTGTTCAATTGTTTCAGAATTTATAAGAAATGGATTTATTTTTCTTATTACTGTATTTCTTTGCAGTTGATGGGTCCTCAGCAAGCAGAGGAACTACATGCATAAACATTTCTCTGCAGATGTAGAAATCTGAATCATAAAATGATATGTCATACATTCCATTCTACTGTGTCACAGCAATCAACAGTAGCTCAGTTTTGTTTGACCTTCCAAAAACAACCGATCTACTGATAAGTAGGACCAGAAAAATTTTAAAGGATGGTAGAAATGAAATTTACAGTTCCTTTCACAATAGAAATGGCTGCATTTAATACATTTTCATGGATCCCTAGATTTATATTATACATTGCATATTTATAATAATAGATATTGTTAATCAACCACAGGTAAATGTTATATTAAATATTTTTAAGAATCCAAACATATATTAGAATTAACCCTTAATTCAATGTCCATGGTTCTTGCTATAAAAGCTATAAAAGAAATTCTCAGGAGGGAAAAAGAAAAAACTTATAGAATCAGTGCTAAGGATAATAAAAGATTAAATATCCAATGGGCTTGTCTAGAATATACCCAGAAGAAAATAATTTGAGATTCATACCTCTAAAATTAAGCAAATTAAATAACTATCATTTCTGACATTCTACAAATATTTGTTGATTGGTTACCATATACTTGGTAAAGAGTAAATATTAAGAAAGAGATAAATAGCAGCTAAATTAGAGATTAATAGGTGGGGCAGGGTTGCAAGCAGGAGAGATCTATTTAGGCAGGGCCATGAGGGAGGTCTCCCTGAGAACGCATTGACACTGAGACCAAACAAATGAGGAGAAGCTCTGCAGGAGGCGGGAAAGGGGAAGCATAAGACCAGTGTGGTTTGGAGATGTGCTTTAGAGGGCACTGACACAGACCTTCCTCAATGCCAAGTTGCTTTTGGTCTCTTATTGGATGATGCACATTCACCTCAATGCCTGAAATAAAGTTTCCTAATGTTTTGCCGTTTATTCATCCTTTTTTTCAGATGCCCCTTCCTCCAGGAAGACCTCTCTACTTTTCTCAGGCTGTTGCAGGGCCATTTCTTTCTCCCTGTGGCTATTTTTGTAACTCTACATGGCCTATAAGATTGTCTCCTCTAGTTAACTATGAGTAACTTCAGAGCAGGAACTGTGCTTTGAGTGGATTCTACCCAAGCAGCCTAGCAGCGCTCAATGACTGTGGCAGACAGTCCATTGCTACCCAATATCCATTCTTTAATTCATCCATCAGCTATATGCTAGGTATTCTCCTCTTTTTCCTTACCAACCAGCTACCGTTTTGTTCTGAACAATTCCTATCTTAGAATTTTTATTTTAAATTAAAAAAATAGTGAACGTAATTTCCCAGTCCCCCTCACACTAGATGACAGTTTTCTGACAATAACATATTAGCAGAAGACTGCCAAGAATTTGAGTGTTTTGCTGTCCAGATATTTGTGACACCCTTTCTTCTTCATATCTTCCTTCCTTATCCTCCAATTTATATATGAAACTGGATTTTAAGAGAAAAAGCCATATTACTCTAGAATGAATGAAGAGAAATCTAGGAATCTTGAGTCCTTAATTATTTTCTAGATCAACCACATAAGCTGGAAAGCCCCAGCTGAGAAAAATAAACCCAACAATTGTAACTGGGTTTCTGATATATGCAGCTGAATGCAGTTTTAACTAATAAAGTGTCTAAAACATGGGAACCATGAACAGGCAACTTAGAGTCACACCCTGGCTCTACAACTTAGCCAAATAACGTTGACAAGATATTAGCCCCTCTAAGCCTCAGTTTCCTCATCTGTAAAATAAAGACAAGAAGAGCAGCTAGTTCAAAATGGTGGTGTAAGAACTGAATGAGGTGATATAAGCCAAGTTTTGAGCACATTGTCTGGCAAATATAAATACTTAATAAAGGTTGGTTATTACTGTTATTGTTATTATTCACTATATGCTTGTTAAATGAATGAGTGAATAAGCAAATTTTCCCTTCAGACTTGCTACTGAAGTTATCACATTCAGGAAACAAGTTAAAGAAATACATGACTCTACAGATGCTTAAATCAACAGATGCTTAAATGAGCATTTACTGATTTTTCCCAGCACATTTTTTGTTTCAATACACTTGTTATTTTAGAACAGTTTTAGGCTTTTACAGAAAACAAAAATTGCAAAGAAAGTAGAGAGAGCTCCCAGATACCCAACACCCAGTTTCCCATATTAATAACTTCTTACATTAGTGTGACACACTTGCCACAATTAATGAACCAATGTTGATATATTATTATTAACTGAAGTTCATCCTTTATTCAGATTTCCTTAGTTTTTACCTAGTGCCTTTTTATGTCTGAGGATCCCATTCAGGACAACACATTACATTTAATTCTTCTGTCTGCTCAGGCTCCTCTTGGCTGGGACTGTTCTTTAGACTTTCCTTGTTTTTGATGACCTTGACAATTTTGAGGAGTACTGGTCAGGTATTTGTAAAACATCTCTCAAATGTGATTTTTCTGATGGTTTTCTCATGATTAGAGGGGGGTAATACAGTTTTCAGATGAAAACTGCAGAGGAAAAGTGCCATTGTAATTGCATATGTTGGCCATACAACATGGCCTATCAGTGGTGATGACCTTTATCACCTGGCTGAGGTAGTGGCCGATTCATTCCTTCACTGTAATGTAACTCTTTTTACCTGCCTTTCCATTCTGTGCTCTTTGGAAGGACTTCATTATGCACAGCCACACTTTAAATTGTCCAAAGAGGTGGGGAAAACTTGAGTTTATTAAGGTCATGATGATTTCTAAGATGATTCTAATCACTAACGTTCCAGATTCTATTAATCAAAACTATGAGAGAAAAGTGGAGAACCAAGAAAGGGAAAAACAGTCAACAAGTGTTGTTGACTGACTGATGCAGTGACTGGAAGTGACTGGTTGGTTCAACAAAGAATTTCAGAACAAATAATGACCTGGGACTTCTTTTTTTTTTTTTAGGACCCCCAAAGATGACCCATTAATGTTAGAAATGGTCAATTGTATTTGATTCATATGCATCGAACACAAATGATTCCTGGGAAGCAAAGCCTATAGGTTAGGACTTGATACACGTATTCCAACTGAAGGTCTTCCTCTTTGGGGCTCGCTGTCTCATCTATAATAAAACAGCAGCACCTGCCTCCTGGGATAGTGGGGAAGACTGCATATAAGAACACTGGAAAGATCTCAGTATAGTTCCTAGCAACCAGGAATTATGTAAAACATTCAGCCTCCACCCTTTTTGCACATATTATAATATTTTTGGACTCTTTATTTGAAAAATTAAAATTTAGGATGTCCAGGAAGAAGGCATCTTTACCATGTGTAGTTTTTGAAAAGTAGTTCATTAGAAGTGAAATGTATTTTAAAGAATGACAGATATCTTAAAAACACATATTCTATTTTATTTATTTTTTATTGTGGGAATGGCTTATTTAGACTCTGAATATAGCTGGCATAATATGTGTTTGAACTCTTTCTTTTCCTAATTAGTTTTCCTCTTTAGCTATTTCATTCCTTCCCTGGGCAGAACTTTCCAAATGGATGGCTGATGATTAAGGCCTTCAAATATGACAGAGCTGGTATATTCATTCCAAAGAGTCATTTTTCTCACTTTGTTCCTTTCTGCCTAAAGTATTCTAAATTTGATTGCCTGTGAGCCACCCCCAAATAGTAGATATGTTATGGGAGACTATACTTGTCAAACTTTTGGCATTAAGAGTACTGTAAAAATAGAGGAAGCTAAGAGTTTCTTTCTTCTAAAGACAGCACTCTCATGTAGTCAGATAGGTGTTTAAATGTTTATCAAGCTCTCCCACATACAGTTTCAACTCAGGGTTCAGTCTCCTCATGAGTCATGAAAAGTTTCTGGGCTAAGATTCAGTTACTAAGGCATCTTAAGGAATTCTACCAACAGATGTTTGAAGAAAAATAGTTCATTATTTCTGACTGAGTACTAGTTGGAATACCCAGAGGGAAACTTTGACAGGAATTAATGTATTTTCCAAGGATCCCATAGCCAGCTGGAGATACAGCTGAGTCATCAGTAGTATCAGAACACAGGCATCTCAACATTAAAGGCATCCTCCTGGGGCCCTACTCAACAAAGACCTTTTATGGATATAGAGTGGGGCAGAGGAGCATATTTACTGCTTCATGTCTAGATTATAATCTATTCAGCGATTATCAAATAAAGAGGGAAACTAAAGAAAATATGGCATCAACAGGTCATCTGTTTCTGTTTGCAGTCTTTTCAATTTGACCCTCTGTGGCCTATTGAGTGAGACCAAGATTCACTAAGATTATGGAGGTCCCAAAATGTATGATAAGGAGAGAAACTACAAAATATGCCTGACCTCCTGTGCTCTGACCTCCATGCACAGCAGACTTTCTGTACCTAAAGGAGAACTTAGGAGCATCCCCCTGCTAAACTTATCATTTGGGGACTCTAAGCCTAACTTCATTTGAAACTATAGAATATAAAAGAATCTACTAGCTCGTTTTATAGGCTAAAAGTGTTTCAACCTTGTAACTATTGCCACTCACACAATTAAAGGCATATTAAAATCTAAAAAATGAGAAGTTAAGATTGGTTTGTAGGAAATTGCAGCATTCACTATTTTTATGCAACAGGGAAGAATTTTTTTAGTATATGCCTCAGAGAAAAAGCTCCTCTCTTCCCAACACAAAGCCTGAGTCTGTAAACTCACACACACACACCTGCTCTTCTTCAGATTTATAATAATCCATCTATACAATAAGAACTTGAGCAAGTTTCACCTTGTATTAGAAACATGTAAACTTGCTTTGAAAACATGACTGATGAAGACTCCATGGAAAATCTGAGCTTCGAACAAATGTAGTGAGGAGTCCTGAGAATCTTCTACAATATTTAATAAAAGCCTTGACCAGCGAAACAACCATGTGGACCTCATGGGAACTTGAACAACAGGGGATATGAAAAAGCATCATAAGCAATGCCAAACTGATGATGAAAAGAGCAAAAACAGACCAAATCAGAGTTATTTTCTCCTTTGATTAATCCTGGCTAAGGGGCTCACCAACTCCTTTTTGAAAAGTTACAAGGAGTTAAGGCAGGATCTATACTAAATATATTCTATAAATTATTGCATGAGCTTTATAAGATAAAGAATAAATGAGATCTTACTGAAGATAGATAAACAGGCCAGGTAAGTCCATTTGATCATTTCCATCAAGATTTTAGTAGTTGAAAAGATCTGTTGCTGCGCAGATGTACAATAAGTTAACATCACCTGCATATCAGAATAAACAATATGTTACTAACCCATCTTCCTAGACACAAAGATAACTGGGATTAACTAGGCAATTTAATAAAAATGGAAGCACCTTAAGTGTTATGTTTTATTTCCTGTAGATTATAGGTGGCCAAATGAGAAAGTGGAATAGAATTTGTGTGAACAGTGTCACTACTGACCGATGGGACTTTTACAGCACTTGATGTATGTGGGAGAAAGGAGATAGAGAAAAGCAGAGAAACAGCTTTCACTTGACAGTTGACTTGCACAAACCCAGGTGAGTTTCTCCACCCAAGGCAGAGCAGACAGGAGGGGGCATTACAGCTCTATAGGACACACTGTGGAATCTCTTTCATTTTTTTTTGATTTTTTTAGATGTACTGAGCTATCCCCAGTTGCAAATTTGAGAGGGTCTGTGGTTTAACTACAGCCATAACAAAAATATGAAACTCTATATGCTATAGTGTGAATTTAGTGAAAGCAGAAGTGATTCAAGACCTATATAGTCAAGACACATTTTCTTAAAGGATGTAAGACCGCAGATAACAGGCCTTTGGTGACTTAAGTTCGATTTGGATATATATTTGATTCTAGTGCTAACTTCTGTGCAAGGTAAAGGTGAAGTTTCTGTCTTGGGTGACTTGAAACCATAGTGATTTCATTTCATTCTTTTTGGATATTATTCACTGGGGTGAGAATTGCAGGCAAAGAGAAGAGTAAAATATCCCAATACAGGCAGTTTCAAAGATGTGGTTCCAACAGAGAACATTCCAGAGACCTCGCAGCAAGTCCTGTTAGTGTGATACTTCCTGCCCAATAAGAAGTTTGGAAAGTCAGTATATGAACTGAAACTATTGGCTGCAAAACTCAACAGATGTTTTCTCAATCTCTTTGTGACCCTCGGTTGAGAAGTTTAATCAAGTGTATCAGAAGAGACAGTTGCGATTCCCTTTTCATTCTGCAAATAATGAGCCCAAGAGTCTGCCGGTTTCTCCAACAGATGAGACACCTCCTTCATGGACAGACATCTCCTTCTAGCTGCTTTTAACAATTTGAAATGGATTGGACCTTCAGCCTTTGCATGGGGGTAATAGCCCCTCTTAACATTTTGAGAGGTGCACAACTTGCAGTGGCTCATGGAATTTCACTTCAGCATTTCACAATGCCCTTCATTTAACCATTCCAGGAAATGTAAACAGGACACTGCTTCACACTCCTGAGAGCCTGCAATGTTCTCTTGTTTGCATGACACTCTCTGAGTGGCCTAATTATCTGTGGGTGCCAGATTGCATGTGGTCACATAAGTCAGTTAAGTAAGCATTGTCTGTATTGACAGATACTTTGAAAATGTGACTTTTTGGACATGGTGGTGAAGGTCCTGTCTTGCACTTTAACATTCAAATATTTAGTACTTATGCTTTATTTGGCTGCTTAAACTTCAAGGTTTCTATAAGCAAAAGTAAACAGAAGACATGGTATCTGAAGAGCAATTTAAATCAGAATCATGCCCTAACTATAACAAATTTCTGAAAGGCAAACAGTATTAGCTTCAAATTTTTCAAAGGCAATATGAGCATCCACGGTCATCATTCTGACTTTCAAAATCATCAGTGGCTCTTACACAGCTACCTGCCGATGAATGTTGTTTGTTCATTATCAGTTCTTTAAACAAAGTGTCCTATGGGTTGCCCATGACTTGAGACTATTAAATATGGGGTTTCAGTTCATGAAGTGTCATTATAAAGCCCCACCTGCTTTCTCTCTTACTACCTTGTGTTTATTTCTAATTACATCTCAAAGATTAACTGGTTAAGTATTTTTCCAGTCATGCCAAACAGATTCTTCAGTATTAGAGTCTGTAGATTGACAACCAATGAAAACCTCTTGGGTGCAAATGCATAAACAAGTAAAAGACCATCAACCCTCCCTCACCCCCAGACCCCTGCTAATAGTTTAAAATATGGACGGATGTGTTTCAGACAGCAGGAGTCTTGTGGAAGAAAGGGCTTCACAGAATGCCACCCTTGTTCTGATAATTAGACAAAAGGAGAGAGAGGCCACAGCTACACTAGCATAAATGGCTCTGGCGAAAATTATGAAAAAAAACCTTTTTTAGAAAACTTCTTCCAACTGCACATGCGTTTCTGAATTTTTAGAAAGGTTAGAGCTATATGAGATTTGGAATCAAAACCTGATGTGACCTACATAAAAGAAACGCTGATTCCCTAATTAAACCAAGCTGTGGCTGCAGGCTTTGCAAAGAGCTGCCAAAAAATCATCCAATCAATCTTTCGACTATCCTCCAGGAATGCGGCAAGGAGGTTGGAGAGGGAAGAGATGGCTGTGAGGATGCAGAGGCCAGGCACTGCTGCTCTCCATCTACTCGCCCAACGCTGAGGGTCCTGCATTTCCAGCCCATAAACTGGAGGATGGAAAAATCATGTAGAGGTGGGGGCTGGGAAGCCAGGGGGCCAGCAGGGGTTGAGGAGAAAAACAGACTAAATGTTTTCACAGCTGCCCTTTTTTTCTTCACCTATTTTGCCCAAGGATCTGATTTCCTCCTGAATGGAGTGGGCTTTGAATGGGCCAAGGGCTCTGCTCAGCAGGGCCTGTTTACTCTGAGAAGCAGAATCTTGCTTTTGAGGAGAGGGAAGGGGTGTTGGGAAGGAATGGAATATTTTAGAGTTCATATGAAAGCAGAACCAGTCAAAGAAAATGCAGTTCATCTGAATTTTAAGTCGAGACTGGCAACAAATGTAGAAAAAAAAAAAGATTTCACATTCTTCCTCTTGAATTTTGACAGGAAAATTGTTCTTCAGGAAAGATGGAATGTCATCCCATGTAACTTCCTCTTTCATTTCAGTTCCTCGATGATGCAGAAGGTATGTTAATTGAAAAGGATTAGAAAGATAATTCAGCTGCTAAAATTAGAGGCAAATAACTTGCAGAGGAGCAATAAAACAAATGGCAAGGGTGCCCTGCAAGCCAAACATTTGGGGCTGCCAATATCAGTTAAAGGGTAAATTCTGTGTAAAAAGAGCAGTTATTAATTTTCTTTGCTGCAACTTCTTTATTCTAGGCGTTTGGTTTTGCTATCCAGTACTTCACCACACAAAACATTCCATGATAGATGTTGTCTCTCTCTCTGACATACTGCACACGGTAGTTCCAGTTAAACGAGTATGAGCATTTGTTACACATATGTTTGTTTATTCCATGAGATGCATGAATTGTCCTTGTGAGGAATCTGAGCAGCCATACGTAAATCTTAACTGCAGTCAATTCTCAATCTACCGGAGCAGATGTTAGAAAGCCAGACAAAAGTTACCCGAAACTGCAGATTCCTGTCAGACTTCATTTCTGTTTGGATTCACAACATGCATTTCCCCGCCACCCAGCTCACCCTCAAAGCCCCAAGGCAGGCGGCTGCATGCCTTACTGTGTCACACCCACACTGCATCTCTTCTGCATCTACCCCACCCCTCTCCTCTCGGGTTCCCCAACTCCTCTCCTGTCTGAGCATTCTCACTTTCAAGTTCACTTTTGCGAAGGAAGGTTTCTCTTCATCATCACCCTCCCACTACCAGTTTCCAAAACACTGCATCCCTTAGAGTCTGCACCACACACATAGGCTTGATTTCTTTCTCTCTCCAATTGTCCTGTATTTGGTCTCATGCATCCTGTTTCCTCAGCCAGATTGCAAAACACCTTGTGGAATCAGAACAAAACCTTATATTTCTCTCTAAAAAGCTGAAAAGTCCTTTAGTGTGATGCTAAATTTTCCAATTTCCCAGAAACTGTCACAGTTTTAATACTGAAATCCCCATATTCCAGGAAACCTCTCTGGGCCTGCCAAGCCAGGCTCTCTGGTCACCCTATCAGCTAAGCATAAATTAAAAATGAAGAAAAAAATTGTCATTGGCTATGAGGACATTGAATAATTATGTTTTCATTAAACGGAGAAACCAAAGGTGGTTATCAAATGAAATGAAATATGGCAGAGAAATATACTGAACAGTCAGCATATGCTACTTACACAGATCTATTATTACACATGAAACATAAATAAGAGTAAGAATGAAGGCATGATTAATACAAACTATAGAGGAAGATGGAGTATTGGTTTGTGTTAAACTAGAATTCAATCCTCTCTGCTCCCTCTGTTTCTCTACTGGCCAATAGGTTTGGAGAGAAAGAAGAGAATATGGTCCTAAACAGGCTTCCGTAAGCCAGAATAAACATGACTAAAGTTTCTCCAATTTGCCTAAAATTAGCCATACCCTTGAGTCATGAGTACTTTGGCCTGCTTCTCAATGCTTTCCCTTTTGTCTTTTCTTCTGCCTTAATCTCAGTGTTTTTGAGTGTTGTGTTGCTGTGACCTTGTTGGCGATACTCAGTCCTCAGAGACTGTGAAGGTTCTATCACAGCTCCCAAGACATGAGCATTTTTATTCATGGTATTACTCTGGGAAGTTACTTAACCTTGGTGGACTTAATTTTTCTAGTTATATAAGCAATACTCTGCTGTTTAACAGAAACGAAATGATATTTCTAGAGTCAGAGGGTCAGAGAAGGTGACTAATGTTAATTGAACTTGCACTGGGAGCCACACACTGTACCAGGTAATGTGCAGAAATTATTTCATTTAATGCTCATTAAACCCCAAGGTAGTTATTTTTATCCTCATTTTACAGATGATGAAACAGGCTTAGAGAAGAAAAATAATAAACCCACGCACACAGAACTAAAAGCTAAAAAGCTACAAAGACAGGATCCAAATCCAGATGTGTCTGCTTCCAAGTTCAAGTAAACGGAACTTTTTCCATTGCCCTACATGATCTGGATTTTATTAGAAATGCAGGAAATTTTTAAAGGTTTATGAAGAGGAGGATGAAAGGGGCAAGGGAGTTATCTGGATTCATTATATGGGGATGCAGTGGCAGGTACAAAGACTAAAGATAAAGGGGCAAAGAGTTACCAAGCTAGTAACTGAAAAAAGGTGGACCCTACATAGCTAAGCCATTTGGTTTACTGGGTACAAGTCATGAACAATTCCAAGAAACAGAGCCTATAAAGGACACAGTGTCATATGTACTTGCATGTAATTCTAGTGAGTCTAATCCAGAACAGTACTCTGTATTTTTACCAGTTATAATGATGGGTTTAATCTAGTCTGAAATTCTGTAGCTAATGAAGTGCCTGATTTACATAAAGGAGTGTAGAATCTGTGGCAATAGATTCAAGAGCAAGTTGTTATTCAAAGACCAAAAACATGGCAGGGCTTCTTATCTATTTGGAAAGGAGTACTGAATAAATAATGGTTTTTGATCTTGCCAAAGAGCGATGAAGAACAGTCCACAATAGAATAATAAAAAATACTTTAAAATTTTCAGCATTTTGGAAGGATGCATCTGAAAGAATAGAACCAAAATTAAAATGAATAAACTAAATCTAAATGTTATAAGACGTGTCTTCACACTGGGAACTCTTTATCCTTTAGTAGAAATCTGCCAAAATAGTCTCAACCATTGCAGCCCTGGGGTTCAAAATAGATTCGATAAAGCGGCAGAAATAATCATAGTACAATATTCCATCTGACAAAGAGCAGATGGCTGGAGTGGTCTCTGGTGTGTGCCTGCTTCTTGCTGTTATTATGCAGTGTTTACATAGAGAAATGACAGTCTTTTCCAAGCTAATGATGATGATAGTGTTAATAACCCTAGTTTGTTAAACACCAATCATTTGCTAGGCACTGTACCAGCTATGTCACATACATTTTCTATTTTATCTTTAAAATGACCCTCTCCTGAAGGCACACCTTCCCCGTTTTACAAGGTAAGAACATGAGTTTAGGAAGCTACAAAAACTTTCCCAATGTCACACACACAAAAAGGGGCATGTCTGGGTTTCACACACAGACCTATCAGACTCTAAAACCTGCTGTCCTTAATCTACCCCAGTGGCTCTCAACCTTAGCTGCACATTAGAATCACCTAAGGTGCTTTTGCAAAAATTTCAATGCCGCACTCCTAGACATGCTGATTTAAGTGGTTTGGGGTGGGCCCGAGCATTAAATATTTTTTTTTTAATTCTCCAGTGATTAAAGTGGGAAGTCAGTGCTCACACAGTATTGTACCACACACTGCCACTCAAGTACTATGAATCTCTGGGAATATAAATTGAAGGGGAAAAAAAGAACCTCTGCCCACTCCTTACATCCTCCCCCAGCACCCACCATACACGTCCTTTTCAGATCACTGTTCTCAACAAAAAATTGTTAACTATCCAGTTTAGACAGACTAGACTAAACGGTTGTAGATAATATTCAGGCTAAGTCTTAGCCTCCAAAGAGAGAATTGGGATACTAGGCATCAGTTCTTCATTGGCAAAGCTCCTTCAGTATTTTTTGACACAAAATCTAGACAAACTTTCCTCTGTATAGGAAAAGCATGGCAGCTAATGCTTATGTATCATTTGTTTATCTTAACCTACAAAGTATATTTTATGTATGTCTGAATCATCTCTCAGACTTTGACCCTACACGCTTTTACCATGAAAAGCCATGAAGAAAAGGCTGAGGGGTAGAGAAGAATGACCAAGAGGACAAAACTCATGGGTGGGTCCCAAGGACAGTGGGCAATGGCTGGGGAATGGCAGGAGCCATGTGCTTTCCATTCCCAGTGCCATGGTGACCTTCTCTCCTGTTCTAGAGGGAGAATAACTCATTATGGACATGTCAGTTCTGTTGTTCATTTTTATAACTTGAATCTTCCCTAGTGTTGGAAGCACTCATCGTATTTATTTGCCTTGTTTTTCTTCAACCCTTTTCTCTTCTCTCATTTGCCTTTAAACCCAAACCACAAACACACCCTGTACTAAAATGTGTATTGTCTAAAATGCAAGACACACCCAAGCAGATGAAGAAACTGAGAAAGAGCTATGAATGATTTCTTAATACCTTACAATGGGGCTGGTTCTTTCTTCTTCAGAGGTGGCTCACCATCACTTGTGTGCCGGAGAAACTACAAAGCAGTGACATCTCTCACAGGCTTCTGACAGTCAGACAGGTGGAGAAAAAGTGATGCATCCGTGAAACGCAATGCAAGTTTGACTCTGACTAATGACAGACACAACTGGTATCCTAGGGACCATGACAGACCCTCCCACACACACCCACTGGGACTTCAGCCAGCAGAGGGTCAGATATTTTAGTCATGTGAGCTTAGACTGTATGTGGAATTGCTCAGGAGAAAAGTGTGAGCCGGGGATGAGGTACATGATGTTTGGAGACAGAGTCCTATATTGGAACCTAGGTTTTATAATATATCTGTTATATGGCCTTGAGAAATTTATTGAAATCCTCAAAGCCTCATTTTTCTCATCAGTAAAATAGAAATGGAAACATAACATGCTGTAATGGTTTAATGGTTTAATGCTTTAATGGGTTGATACGAACATTCAAAAAGGCATGCCTATAAAACCCTTAGCACAGCCCTGTTCATTTGTGTGAAACATATTTATTGAAAACCTAATGGAGCCAGGCATGATTGTAGGTGCCTAAGACTTAGCAGCAGATAAAATAGACAAACCTCCCTTCCCTTGTGGTGCTTATACTCTAGCAAAGGGAGACAGTAATAAACAAAGCGAAGAGGTAAAATGTATTGAATGTTAAATAGAGTAAAATGTATCCTATGTCTAACATATAGAAAACTTTCATTAATTTTAAATATTATTGATAAAAAACTGGTATCTCAATGTATCAACATGCTCATGAAGTAAAAATGTGAACCATTTTTCACATAACCCCATTCATTATAGAAGCTTAGGTAATACATACATTAAGCTAGGTATGAAGAAATATTTTAACTTCTGAACTTTTAAAGGAATGAATGCGCCGAACTCCAAAGTTCAGTAATGTTGAATCAGCTCTTCAATTGACATCATAAAAAGGAACCACATGTGGAACCACACCGAAGCTATTCCCCAAAGCTTATATAACTGTTTGGAGCAACGCCACGGGGAGCCAATCCCTAGCTCTGAGACTCCACTATTTCTGCTTGAGCTACAGACAGATGTGAGCAGCTAATATTCTGTGTTGTGTTAAATGGAGTTCCTTGCCCACTCTTTTAAAGACCTCCCACATTTCCAAGGCTTTTAAAGCTTTATCTCATCATCGAGCAATACCTTGTCTCTATCAGTTCAATAAATGGATGAACATTGTACAAACACTGCCCTAATCTTTTGCATGACTCTGAAGAGTCCTTTTTGTAAGCTAATAAGAAACAATATTATTTTCCACTTAAAAATCAAATGTCATTGTTTCCGTAAGCACGACTGTGTGAATGCAGCTGATTCCCTATAGAGTCAGAACAATGTTTATGAAATGAAATGACCCCTAAAAAGCCATGGTTCAAGGCATCATGGAAACATAAGCTAGTCATATACAAGCAAGCTGGGAACTTTTCTTCTCAGAAAGCTTCTACAGGAAACACTAAATCTACTGCTAGCTTTCGGCAGCTATATCTGGCATGCTGCAGCCTGCACAGCCTTGCTGTTGTTGGCAGTACTGCTCAGTTTGTGGCTGGCAGAGCCCTAAGGATGATGCTAGCAGCCAAGCAGGTTTGAGCTATGAAACTATGAGTTCATGTTAAACATAGAATTCACATGAAATGAACCAAGACACAGTAAATGGAAAGGATATATCACTTGGGAAGAAACCACGTGCCTTTGTCTTACTTTTTTTCCAGTGTTAGATCCCTTAATGATTATAACTCGATTATTTTCTCGTGTACCATATAACTCCTCCCTTTCTCCCATTCCTACAGTATTACACTATTCTCAGTGTATCTCACTGTCTCAACTCTTTACTCTTTTTATGTTGGGCAGATAAGGTCTCTGTATTTTTATCACTTAAACTAATTAGATCTGGGAGAGGTTTTAGCATGGTGATTAAAGGTGAGCATTTAAAGACAGAAAGGTTTGCACTATTTACTAGGTGTGAAACTTGGGCCAGTTGTGTAAACTCTGTAAGTCTCAATTTCCTCATCTATAAAATGGGGGTAGAGAGATTGTCTCATATCTCTGAAAGCATTTAGCATAATTCTTAGCACATGGGAAGGGCTTAAGAGAGCCTGCTTTCTTTTTGAAATTTAGTTGAGGGTGATTGTAGAGGGGATCTCTCCATGTGGTTCTTAGTATATGAATATACTTGGAAGTATGAAGCAGTAGGTATATGTATATATACATATTTATCCAACTGAAAGCAGTTTTTAAAAATCTTTATGTGTTGCTAACACACTGCATCTGAACATCTCTTCATCTTTGTGATATCAAATTGTGCTTTGTGTGTAGGTATGGGTGCGTGTGAATGTAAGTGGATCTAGCATAGCATGGATGTGATCCCGAGTGGGAGAACCATTTTGTTCTTTTCTTCCAAGAGACTCTGAATTATCTGACCCCGTGTTATTGGATAAGAGTTGATTATTGGAAATTTTCTCTACATCCTACTCATCTATCCCTCAACAATTTCACTTTTCGTGTTGCTTGTTAATTTCAGGAATAGATGTGCCCAGCAAACCACTCTTCTATTTGCATCTGTCCACTAGTTAGAGCTAGCTTTCCAAACAAGGTCCAGGAGAAGCCAGCTAGTTCAGGAACAGTCTCTAAGTCAATGGAGGACTGGATTTAATTATTTTAGATCATTATCAAAGTAGTCAATCACTGGAACTTATAAAATTTACTTGAAATACATGCTCCTGATCCCAGGTACACCTATTTTTATACTGGAATGCGGCTTGAACAATTCAGTTTATTCTAGAAAACATGTAATTAGTAACTGCTTAGCTCCAAAAACATATTCCTTTAGGACTGCAAGGATATAATGAAATTTATGGTTACAGAATGTTATGGTTAGAAGGGAAACCATCCCTTTAAACCTGTGTGAATAAGAACTATTCCTCTTGTTAGTGACAAAGTCAATTCGTGCTAATATAAGGAAAAAAATTTGTATTGAATCATAAAACAAAAAGAATCAAAGTAGTCTGACTTCAGATAGAGCTGAATCTGAAGCAAAATAATCATCAAAATGCTCATTCCAGTCATTCATATTTTCTCTTTCTTTACAAACCCCGATTTCACAACCCTTCTTTTTTTCTGTTGGACTTAATCCTAGCTGGTGGGAGAGGTGGTCCCTGAGACCTTCATACCTTCATGATTATTTCAACTTCTATATTCTGAAAATTAAAAAGGGCTCACTTTCCCCTGGCTCCATACAGTTTACACACACAATGTTCTATTTATATGCTTAGTTTATATGTTCACTACCAGCCCAATCACCCTGTCTAGCAATATGGAAATCTCTGGAGACCCTGCACCAGTGGGGGAGCTGGTGGCCAAGTGACTGACAGTCACCCTGAAATAAATTGGGGGGTGCATGATTCCTAAAAAAAGGATGCTGGTGGACTCTCTTGTCCCCTCCTGGCATGAGCCGGGAGCTCTTTCCTTTCACTTTATTTCTAAATAAAAGCCTGTACCTTCCTCTCCTAAAAAAAAAAAAAAAAAAAAAAGGATGCTGGGAAGACAAAAAGAGGTTGTTTGCCTTACAGTTCTTTTGTTTGACAGATAAAAATACTGAATTAAGGCCTAAAGTTATTAAGTGACTCACCCATGAGTAAATAGTGGCTGATAATCTACAAATAAGTCAGCTTAGCTATAGCATATAGGAATAAAATTCTGGATTTATGACTATTTCCATTATATTGTTTTCTTCCTAACAATAAGCAGGGGAGAACAATACACAGGTACTGAGAGGCTAGACAGTTAATGCAGAAGCCAGACACCCTGGTGCAATCCAGACTCTTAAATCTTGCCCATTCTGTGTCCTTGAAAAGGCAATTAACCCTTTGTGCCTTAGTTTCTTCATCTGCAAACAGGGAGAATAGTGCCTGTTCCACTGTTGCTGTGAGGAACAGCTGAGCTAATAAATGTAAAGAATTTAAAATAGTGACTGGAACATAAGTATGATACAATCTTAGTTCTACTTATTAACACTTACTAAAAGCCAAGTACTTTGCTTACATATTATGTTACACAATCTTCATGAAAATCTAATGGGGCAGACAGGAGCGTCCTCACCTGATGGAAAACTAGGTCCTTGAAAGATTAAACAACCTGCTCAAGATTACGTAGTTAAGTAAGAGCCAGGCTTTGAACTTCCCTGTCTGGCAACATGGCCTGCATGTTTACATGCTAAGTGATAAATATCACAAGACAGGGTCAAAGCAAGTGCCATGGAATCTAAAGGAGAGAGCAATCACATCCAGCTCAAGTGTTAAGAAACAGATATAAAGAAAAGAGCAACGGCCCAGATCCTGGCAGATTGTGTTTCAATACTTCAGTTCAGCAAATATTTGAGGACCTACCCTCTCCAAATAGATCAGTGAACATAATTGATAAAAGCTCGTTAACTTCAAATTTGAATTGAAAAGGAGTAATGGAGCATCTGACACAAAAGGCTCTAGATGGAAGGATAAGAGCAAAGGAAAGGGATGGGGTATAAGAGTGATCTGAGATCGTGGTCCACTTTGCTCCTAGGATGTTATATGGATAGAAGTAGAGTGAAAAGGAGTTGGGAAGCTGCCAGGTACTACAATATTGTGAAGTTATCTGAGCTGAGATGCTAAAGAGAGACTTTACTGCAGTAACTCAGGATGGTGATAGGTTACTGAGAGGGATGGCAGAAGGACAATAATGCAACACACACACACACATGAACACAAGTACATAGCCTGGAAAAAGCTCCCAGGCCCTGCAAATTGGAATGGTGTGAGTTGACTAGCTTATTGAATGAGACGCCTGTTAATAAGGAGGAGGAAATTAACACATGTTACTTGCTAGTAATATTGCAAGCTTTTCCCCAGACAATTCGCTTTTAATGCCATTTCCATTTCTAGGAACATGTCTTTCTCTAATTTGGTTTTGCTCTTCTCATGGAAGAGACTGAACTATCACTAAAATTGCCTTAATACCTATTTATAATGTTTCTGTCATGAATGAGAATGATAAGGCTTTACCACATATAAAAGTGCAGCAAGAGTTGACAACTCTAAATGTATTCTCCTATACATTAAAGGTCTAGGTCTTATGACTACACAAGAGAAAATGGGCGCTGTCATGGTTCCTAATAAAGGTCACATGGAAATAAATGAGATTTTTGGCTAAAGTATATTTCTATATCAGCAGATTGAATTCCAGAACATTATTATAACCAATAAAGAGATGCTCTGGCCAGGGAAGGAGACTTTTTCGAACACCAAAGTGTGTGTTTGAACATAGGAAATATTCAAGAGATGAGAGGTGGGGTGGTGTCCAAATTAAATGTCAAAATGAACACATTTAGCACTTGTCCTCTCATTTAATCAGTAGTTTTGATATGCTACCAACATAGGTGTAGATGTAAGAATGTGATGCATCACTGCACTCCATTCCTTTAAATTTATTTCATTTCATTAAAATATTTAATTCAAAACAATTCTGGCCCATTTTGTAATGAGAAAAACTGAAACCCACAGAGATTAAATGATTCACATGAAGCCATACAACTGGTGCTTGGCAGAGTCTAAACCAAGATCCAGGTCCTCTGACCTCCAGTGATGCTGTCTTGTTTTACGAGCAAATATTCATTTTTCACATCAAGTACTTGTATGTTTCCACCACATATTTAGCATTAATACAAAGTTTGAAAGAAAGATCTATATAACAGCTATTCAAATTAGCCTGTATGAGCTGTTCAATACCAATACTCCAAGAGTACTCAAGAAACTTTTGCTACATAAAAATCATCAGGTGAACTAAACAGCGTGCTTTGCAGCTCAGTTGATTGACATTCTGGCCTCAATTCTTTATCTCGCCTGAATCAGTAACAGTTCTGGGACCCAAATGGGCTCTGAGACCTCATGCTGAGTGACAGTGATGTAAATTCTTGTAGAGTTGACCCTTAAATCTGGATACACTAAGCTTTGGCACTATCCAGACAACAAGGAGAAAAATATCTAAATAATGCTGAATGGAAGATTCTGCTTGAGGAATTTATTATTTCTAGTCTTGGGAAAGTTCCATAATTATAAATAATCAATGTCACTCACCTCTCTAAATTGCCATTGAGCAGAGTAGGTAAAGCACAGGAATCAAAGACAGAAGATAAAGGGTATTTAGAGCTGGATTATAAACAGAATTTATCCTTTGTCTGCCTAATGCCAGAGCATTTCCTCAACTCATTTCAAAAACAAAACTAGTGCAATTTAAATACCTGCATGAATTCTTCAGAGGCGGTGGATAAAAACCCCAAGTACATTCTAAAATTATATGTGCCCAGGCTACAAGAAACTTTGGCAATTCTAGGAAAACTTTGGTTGGAATCATTTATCATGGTATCATTTTTAGAGAGTGTTTCAGGAATTCTTAAAAAAGTACATTTTTGATAATAATGTAAAGTCAAATATATCTTCCCCTACATGACACAGAAACTTTTATTCACCTATTGCTCAGTTGCCATTCTATACATTAGACAAATTCTGAAGGTTAAATTTTATTCATTTGGAACATGTACTTTTACAAGATAATAAAAAAGGTCACAAAATTTCAGGAGCTCCCTCACAAGAAACAGGAGCTGCAGTGCTTAAGGAAGGGAGGGAGGGGAAGGGCCTCCTTGGTTCATGATAAATTAAACCAGAAGGCTAGCAACCAAATTTTACTTCTGATGGGAAATCTTAATTATTAAATATTTGCTTTACATATCAATTTATTTTAAACTATGAATTATTAGACTGACAATGAGACCTGTACAAAATCTTACTTATCCTTGTTCTGATATCAGGATTAATGTCCAACAGGCCTATTTATAACTTCTTGTAATCAAAAATGAAGATTTAGCACAAGTATTAAATGACATTATTGCTTTTGCCAACACTTCAGATTTCAATACAAACAACTTCCACGATTATTCATAACAGAGAAAGAAAAGCAGATGTATAGTTGAGTAAATCATCCTAATATACTTGGTAGCATATTATACAGGTATAAGGTTATATTTATGCATAATAAGGAACAACATGAAGAAAAACTATAAATAATGCTAACCGGAAAAGATACTAACTTGTATGTTTATTACACTAAAACATCATGAATATGAAATATTTATGAAAGGTTGATAAGATTTTTATTTTCTATTTTCCTTTTGACATTTATTTTATAAAGAACAATGTACAATGTAAACTGAAAGATAACATATGTTATCTTAAGAAATGGATTAACTAACAAAATTGGCATAAATATATTATTTTCTCAATAATATGGAGTGGCAATTTAAAAAATAAATGTGTTTTTGCTTAAGGAAATTTTCTAATGAAGCTGTGTTATATTTAAATTTAGTGGCCATTTTATAGCCTACATCAGCATATAAAGTTTTTATTTATAAGAACAGATGAGCCCTTTTTAATAAGAGTGGTTCCAGTTTTAGAATAATTTTTAAATCATTCCTCTGGAAATTGTGTAGTCTCTCTTCAGCTGTCACTCTGCCAAGGTAAACAAGCTGAATAGTAAAAACCTTACCCAAACCACCCCATTGTTAATACACATCATTTAAATCTACCTATTCGAAGACCACAAATATCATCAATTTTTACATCACTCCAAGTGAGCCTAAATCTGTTTTCCTAAGCATGCTTGTTAAACTGTAAAAAAGCAAGCAGAGCTACCAAATATTCATTCCGGAAAACAAAGCCCATGAAGAGTGTAATTATTGTTCTTTCTTTAAATCTCTTTGCCAGGAATCCAAACTAGATTAAGTATTCAACACCAGGAGATTAAAGATGTCTATCCCTGTAGCTACCACTGCACACATCTCCACATAATCACTGGGATTAACTTTCCAAGGAAGCAGATCAAAGCTTTATTTCCTTGTGGGTAACCGATCATAAAAGCCAAAGCTAAATCAAACTCTCATCACTTTTACATCTATCCTTAAGCCACTGGTTCAAGAATGATCAGAATATGTAAAAAAATAAGGTCAGTAAGAAGAAAAAAAAATTCTATTTCACATTCAGTGGTGATAACACCAGATAGACGAATGACAAAAAAAATCATTTGAAAGTTTTCAGAGCATAATAATAATGATAATAATAATACATGAATAATGAATCTTTGATAAAAGGTGAATGAACATGAAATGATATAATAAATATACCTATATAAACTAAAAATTAATCAGCCTGGCTATTGCATATCAATTCTTGGCAATGAATTGTGATGAATCCTTACAATTAGAACCTTTAACTTTACAGAAATTTTGTTGCAAACTAGATAATATGGAGCTTTTAGTGCCAGCCCAAGTTAGGAAAATTGGCTGCTGAATTGAATAACTTGATTTTAAGCATCTACGAATCAATCAAATTATTGTACTTACTGGTAAAAAACTTGGGTCTCTTTTAAAATATAGATATATATTACCAAGCTCTGGAATGGAGGTTTGCTTTGACTAAATCTGCATTTCTACTCCTGGATTCCGCTTCTGCTCTGGTGCGTGAGAGAGATCCACAGAGAATTCAAAGGGGAAGAATCTGGCCTTTTGTCATTAATATTCCTCCATGTACAACAGAAAACCTGGAGCTCTGTCATGCACATCATAAACATTAATCCACATTTGATGAATCAGCTTTCTGTTACATATTAAGGAATAGATCTATTTTTCCATTGTTTCAATTCCCTTCCTTAAAATGCCTTTATCAGCAACATTTGTGAGCACTAAAAAAAATATACCAATATTGAAGAGACAGAAATATTCCAGGAGGAAACTCCTACAAAGACAATTGTTTACCCTGGGCATGTTTAAAGACTTTGAATCTTCAAAAGATTTATCTTTTGCATAGACTAAACATTCTAATTTAGTAAAAAAAAAGTGACCTGTGCTTTACAAAATCCCCTTCAAAGCTTGGAAACATTGAGACCAATATTTATGAAATTATGAGGTCTTGTGAAAGAACAGGAAAATCTTCCAAATTTTGGCTACATTTTTATCTGAATCTAAAAGATAGTGAAAAAGTACCATTGCAAGCCCATTTTGGATGAAAATATACTGTTTTTATAGTAATGTTATTGCAATGGTCCTTTATATGTATATAATTATACTTTTCAATAATGTTTATGATGTCCAGAAAAGTTATTCACTCAATCATGTTTTAGCAATACAATAATTGTGTAACATGTATTTATTTTATACCTCCAAATTCTTATTTGCTAGTGTTTAAATTTCTCTTGTATTAATCAGCCCATTATTTTAATGAATTTCAAAGATAGAAAAACCAATATTACTAGTAAAAACTAATATATTTGTCTTTTCCTGAAAGTATATTAACTCTTTCATGCTAATGAGGAACATACAGAAACTTATCTCTCTCATAATCATTATATGATAAAAATGTGATCTAATTGTGTATCTCAGAAAATAATCTTACACTGCCATAAATTGTTAATTGTCAGTCTGGGGACAATACAAAGAGAGACTGAATTATCTGCAACACTGTTAAACTCTTATAGTAAGAAAATTGCATAATCAGGGTGTGGTTCATGGTTTCTCAAACTGTCACGTTATTAATGAAGACATTCGATCAATTTCTACATGGTGAGCCACACTCTACAAGGTCACAGAGAATAACATGGCCCCTGGTGGCATCTCATTTCTTAAGAAGTTTAATCACATGATCATTAAATCATGAAGTTGATCTCTGGGAAAAGCAAATCATTCAATTTCTCAGTACACAGAAAAGAAAGGAAGCATTGGCTTCTCTCTAGGATTTGTTCTATGTCTTATTTCTCTGTCTACTGGCTTGAGGTAGCAACTTGCTGGAAAGTAGGAGCCTTAACTAGGTCAGTGTGCTAAAGTAATAAGAACCAGAAATGATGCTGAAATTTCTCACTTCCTGGGAAGAATAATACACAATAAAAAGGCACAAAAATCTCCAGACATATCATCTTTTATGCTGGCAATTCACACCTGCCCTTTCTGCCTTCTGCAGCCATTAATTCTCTACCCTCCTTCAAGTCTGGATTATATGGAGAAAATAGTGAAGCCAGAAAACATCTCTCCAGAAAGAAAATGAAAATATTCCAGTCTCTATGATCATATGTTCTGTACCCATAAACAGTTCAACCATCTTAATCATATGAAGGGCAGATTTTCATTACTGGAAAAATCCTCCAACACCGAGAGCATTCACACTGGCAGCCACTATCACTGAGTGCTTACTCCACCGCAGGCACCAGCAGAGCGCTTCCCCTCCATTATCTCATTTCATCTCTCAGCAAACCAAGGGGGCAAATCGTATAATTTCTCTTTACAGTTGAACACCAAGAGACTTTGCAATAGTTGGACAACGTTTCAATATTGCAGTGGACATTTCTTGAAGGCCATAGAACCCAGCGGTGTCATACTTCTGTCACTGAGCTATGCTGTCTCTTAAAGTTGCCGCTATTAAATCCATTAAACTATGAGACATACAAATAATTACTTGTGGATTCTGCCTTAATCATCTGTTAATTGTCTCTTCAGCTTTAAAAAACTAGACACACACATGAAAAACACACCCACACAGAGTCACCCAAATTTGTGTGGTGATTTTTGCTTGATTATTCTCCACTGCACACTTCGGACAGACCCTCTCAGAATCATAGTATAATTCCCTATGTGTTTAAATGAATATTTTGCTTGTGATAGCTCTTTTTATGTTATTAAGGAAATTCTTCCATACTGCCTTTTCGCATTTTCCAAATCAGCTTACCTTTGTATATGCCCCTATAACCATGTCATTAGCTATAATAATGATTGATCTATCCTCTTTTCAGCCTTTAGCCATCTGTGCAAGCAAAACTTTCAACCCAGACATTTTAAGCATTAAACATATACTGGAGCTCTGTTCAAAAGATCGTTCATAAATCCCCAGCCCCCAGCCCCAGAGAGTAAGAAAAGTCAGGTCATGAGCAGGAAGTAATGGAGACAAGGCAGTTTCTGAGCTGAAACTCAGACTCAAAACTGGTTTATTGTTGTCATGACTACAAGTTCCACATGCCTAAAGTCACGGGTTTCTGAAAAGAATGATGCAGTGTCTAGCCTTACAGCTGGACATATAAACCAAATTAGTCTGCCATGCCTCTACCTGCTTTGTGGTTATTAGTGAAAAGAGCAATATATCACACAATCAGTCATGCAGCAGTTAAACTCCCCACACACTGCTTTCTCGGATCTGTAACTCATTTTTTTTTTTTTGGTTCCCCAGAATAATAGCTTGAAGCCTGGTGGGGAGGGGGTGGGTTCAAAGTAACTCTGATAGATACTTTAAATTCTTGAATGAACAATAAGCCTGAAAGCAGTTTATAGTTTTTTTATGTACTAACACTACCCGAGTATTATATCACACAAATAGTAAGAGGGTTTCACAAATTCTCCGTCAAAGAGCTCAAAACTTCATTGATTTGAAAAACATTTTTTTTAAGTGAAGAGGGTATTTCAGGAAAGAAAAGCCTGGTTTGCCTGCTCCAGATGTGAAACAAGAGCCTTAAATGATTAATTCTATTCCTTACTCTCCAAGTGATTAATTGGATGACCTAGGGGAGTAATTTAACCCAGCCGTGTAAAAAGAAAATATGCACTTACCCACCAGCACAGGGTGTCTAAGCTGAAGCGACACCTGGGCGGCTGACATCATTGCTTCCTCAAAAAAGCTATTCAGACCCTGCTTTTGCTCCTGCCCCTCCCCTCAGTGTGCCCTCACTTGTCTCAGCTGCCTGATTAAAACTCTTCAAGTCTTATCAGACCATAAATAATTTAAATCCCCTGTCTCCTCCATCCACCTGGTTCTCTTATATCTCTGGTGTCTACTGAAAGAAAGCTCAAAACTATGAAGTAGGTCCAGTTGTTTTTGCCATCTCCCCTTGCCCAATCCACTTGGGTGGGGCTCCTTTTCCAGACACTGGGCATTTTCACGCTGTCCACACAGCTGTTTGGGGTTTTAATCTACAGTGTCCAATGTGGGCTTGACCTCCCTAAGCAGGTATCTGTTGTCTGAAACTTCCCTACCTGCTTTCTCCTTCCTCCTGTCAGTGGTCAGTTTTAACCATCTTTCCGTTAACATGCTTTGTATGGCCTGTTCTCCCTGAAAGAGCCCAGGTTAGGAGTGTTGCTGTCCCCTTTGTTTACACATCTCCCGCTCTTTGCGGGGAAGTAATCGCTTCAGTGAGCAGTCAAAGGCAGAAAGACTGGAAGCAGAGTTGCTTCTTAGTCAGGGTCACATGAAACTGGGGGCAAAGGAGTGGGGGCTGCCTGTACCACTACATAATCCAATACTGATAATGAATTTAACATGTTAATTTGTTACCCTTTCCAGATAATATATTTAATTTTAAAAGGAAAACACAGCTTATCCTAAAGGCATGAGTTTCATAATAGCAATTTCAGGTACTGTGGCAGACAATGAGAGACATTTTTGAGCCTGGGAGGTCTCCTAGGAAGCTGGACTGGGTCAAGTCTGGAGGTATTTGAATCCAGGTGTGGCAGAATTATTTGTAACTGAGAAGCATGCATGATAAAAGACAATAAAAGCATTGCGCTATGGCACAGATTCAGATAAAATATGAGTCAAACTATATCTCACAGTATAAAATCCATAAAGTGTCTAATTTGTGAGGTGCCTGTTCCTTGGCTGGTGAGCGCAGCATGGACTAGGTCCTCTGAGGGTCCCTGTACATAGTGATCATATTAGTATTCAAGATATTTTGCTAGAACAGAAAAGCTTTTCATTAAAATGCACAATGACCCATCTGATTTGGATTTGTGTTATTTTTTTTCCCCAAGTACTAAGAAACAAGTTCAATTTAAACGATCTCACGATGCCTTCAGGCAAGCACAGTGTGTGCATTAAGGTTTTGGATGGTCCTGTAGGGCTTTAATGGGCTTTAGAACTCCTTGGGAATATACTTGTTTTAGCAGCATAGCTTCTACACACAAAGACAGAGATTTTGAAAATTGTGCACAAAATTAAAGATATCTGCAGTTCAAATCCTAGTTGTATGATTCTATACATTAATGTGAATATGCACATGTGAAAATATATCTACATGATACAAAAATTCAATTACATTTTATTTTAAAGTGATTGACCACTAGTCACTTAATAATAAAATCATGATATGGGGTACAGTAGCACATAAATGAGTTATAATAAAGTTTCTTATGTAATCATATTTATTCTTAACATTAGTTACCCTAATTACAGCCTTGAACATGTTTTGGAAGACAGATGCATCAAAGGGATGGCCAGAAGTGGGTAGTCTGATAGTAAGGAAACAGACTTGGAACCTTCCAAGTAGGAATACTTCGTTCTTGACTTTCATTTACAGAAAACAATCAAAAATTCAGTAATTTGGAAATACCCTGAATAAACAAAATTAGTGGGCCTATATAATCTACTTCCTTCAGGGTCAGACCGCTGTGCTACATCACTAAGAAGTTCTTTCTTCTTCTTAATGAGTTTAGCTTTCTACGTTCCATAGTCTTTATTGTTCATTCCTTAACCCTAGTCTTGTGCTTGCTCTAGTTCACTCCTTACACTAGTACAGACCAACCATCTCGAGGGGCCTCACACAGGATGGTATGGATAGCTCAAAACTAAAAAGTTGGAAAGGTCAGCAAAGAGTAAGACTGCCTGTGGATAGGAGGGCTGCTACAGACTGCCCAGAAAATCAATCCACCCTCATTGTCCCAATGTTGATCTTCAATCTCACAATATGCTAAGAAAGATACGACAATGATAAGATTTCTTTTTAAATGATTTTTAGGTTAAATTAAATCTTCTCATCAATGAGAATAAAACTGATTTTATCTCCAGTATCAGCATCAATATACCATCCACACCCACATCCCTAGTCATAATAGGTTGCCAGTACTCCACGACAAGATACCCTCATTCGCAACAGCTTTATGTACAACCCCAACATCTATCTTCTCACAGATTAACAAAAGTTTCTCCTATCAATCTTCCATTTCTTTTTCCTTCAGTCTTGCAGTATCTCATCTATAACACAGGAACTCAGTATCTCTCTAACTGCAAAAGTACTTCCTGACCAATGGGTCAACTCCTTTCCCTTACATGACAATCCATTCTTAGTACCCAGTACCAGGTGGAATACAGGTAAATTACTATCAACATCTAAGTAATCCACATACCTCAGCAAAATGCTTTTCTCTTTTCCATTCCGGTCAACTGATTTTCCTTTCCTTTCCGACACTTTCCATACCTAAGAGAGCAGAAAGAAACACAACTAACACACAAGACTTATGCACCAGAAGACTGTCCTCTTGTCTCATGGAGAAATTGTGGCCTCGTTACTGTTGTCTCTGCTATAGCTGGTTTCCCTTAGCTACTTTCTCTTTAGGTCTCAGATACAATTTCAAAGAGAATGGGGCCAGAAACTTCGATTTTTATTGCAATACAGTTGATATACAGATATTATATTGGTTTAAGATGGTCAATACAGTGATTCTATAATTATATCCCTTACTAAGCGAGCATCACAGTAAGTGTAGCTACCCCCATTACTAAACCAAGATATTACAGTGTTACTGGTTATATTCTCTATGCTGTACTTCCCTCTCTGTGACTCATTTGTTTTATAATTTGAAGTTTGTATCTCTTTATCCCCTTCATCCATTTCACCCATACTTTTCTCTTCTCCCCTCCCCTGTGGTAACTACCAATCTGTTGTCAATATTTATGTCTATTTCTTTTTTGTTCGTTTTGATTTTTAGATTCCACATGTAAGTGAAATCATATGGCATTTGTCTTTCTCCACCTGGCTTATTTCACTGAGTATAACAACCTCTAGGTCCATCCATGTTGTTGCAAATGGCACGATTTCTTTTCTTTTTACAGCTGAATAATATTACATTGTGTATATGTACCACATCTTTTTTATTCATTCATTTGTTGATGGGCACTTGCGTTCCTTCCATATCTTGGCTATTGTAAATAGTACAGTGATAAACACAGGGTGCACATATTTTTTTGAATCAGGAATTTTGTTTTCTTTGAGTAGATTTCCAGAAGAGTAATTGGTGGGTCTTATGGTATTTCTATTTTTACTATTTTGAGGGCCTTCCATACTGCTTCTCACAGTGGCTGCCACAGTTCACATTCCCACCAGCAATGTAAGATTTTCTTACACACCCCTTTTCTCCACATCCTCACCAACACTTGTTATTTCTTCCCCTTTGGACAGTGGTCATTCTAACTGGTGTGAGGCGATACCTCATTGTGGCTCTAATCTGCATATCCCTGATGATTAGCGATGTGGAGCACCTTTTCATATGCCTATTGGCCATTTGTATTTCTTCTCTGGAAAAATATCTATTCAGGTCCTCTGCCCATTTTTAAATTAGATTATTTATTTTTCTGGTGTTGAGATGTATGAATTCTTTATATATTTTAGACATTAGCCCTTTATTGGAGATATCATTTACAAGTATATTGTCCCATATAGTAGGATGCCTTTTGTTGATGGTGTCCTTTGCTGTGCAGAAGCTTTTTAATTTGAGGTAGTCCTGCTTGCTTATTTTTGCTCTTGTTTCCCTTGTCCGGGGAGACATCTTCCCCCTAAAATTACTAATGTTGATGTTAATGTTCAAGAACTCACTGCCTCTGTTTTCTTCTAGAAGTTTTATGGTTTCAGGCATTATATTTAGGTCTTTAATCCATTTCAAGTTCATTTTTGTATATGGTGTGAGATGATTATCCAGTTTAATTCCTTTTCATGTAGCTGTCCAGTTTTCCCAACATTTGATGAAGAGATTGTCTTTTCCCCATTTTATATTCTTGTGGGGCCAGAAACTTTAGGCAATACCTACTCAAGGCACCCAATTGTCCACCTACATGCAGAAATTCTTCAAATCAAGCTATTACACTCCAATTCCCGCTCTTTAGTTAAAAACTAAAAGTCATTTCCCAATAACTGAGGGATCTTACTCTCCTGGTGCCAAGCCAGATAAAGTTAGTTATTTGTTTTTCTGTCAAACTCTACCAGTCCTGAGATATGTGATATAAACCTAAACTGTAGGACACACAGTTTAGACCTTAATTCTGGAGCCTAATATGACAGGAAGGATTAATTGTAGCTAGGTGCAACCAGAATCAAGAGTCAAAAAACCTGGGTTTCCCCTGCCAATTCTGTCCATAACCCTACATTCAAGCCAATTCACCTCATTATCATTGTTTCTTAATGCAAAATTGAAACTTTTCTCTAAAACCTCCAAAATATTTCAGTCAGTTAAATTACTTAAAAAATGAAGATAAATAAGATTCCCTAAGTTACCTCAGAGGACTTACAGCAGTATCAGATGAATTAGCTGTGTGATAACTATTAAAGTTAGTGAGTCTCTCATGATCTCAGACCACAAATTTGGAAAAAGAGGAGAATGGAACTACACTAGATGTTAGATAAGATTTCTTCCTAACCTATAATTCTGTGATTCAATTAAAGTAATAATTATATAAGCATTTTGAAATTTATACCAGTATAAATATGCATAGCATGTTTTTATTATGAAATGACTAAACATCTCAGAAATCATCTATGTGAGTGTAAAACCAAATTTTCAGCTTTTAAGGTATCTTTTTAAAAATTATTCCGGGATTCCCTATTTAGAATATGGTCATTCCCACTTTGCTGGAATGATCTAGAGTTTTCAATTTTAACAACCCTATAATTTTCATAGAGAAGGTGTGCACATTGTACTATTTAATATTTATGGGGCACTTTATATTTTCAAGACTTTTATGACATTAATTAGATATTCCTCACATAAACTTGAGGAGTCAGTTATCACCCTCATTTTATAGATGAGGAAACTAGAATATAGAAAGTTAAGTGAATTGCCCACGATTACAATGCATATCAGTAGAAACAAGATTGTAAAAGGATGTCTGACTCTGGAGCTTTGCTAGGTCAACTCTTTCCACCACAAATTTATGATTTAAGCTTCTTTCTACCACATGATACACAGTAGCAAAAACAAACCACCACGTTAATGTTTAATGTCTAATGTGGTTCTTACATGTAAATGCAAGATATAAGTGGCATCCATTCATTTGCATTTTAAACTATACTTTAGTTCTTACGTTAATTTAAAACTTTAAAATCTACTGTCTTGATTTATTTGTGTAGCTGGTATATTACACAAGCACAATGCATAAGATGTGTTTAAGATTCTCCTTTTTTTTACAGTGTCCCACTCTCCTACATTTCTGCTCTATGGGGGGAAATTTTGGGTTGTTTCATTTTGTTTTCATTTATGTAGGACAGTTTTGTTTTTTAATTAGTGGGGGGTGGGTAGGGAAAAGTTTTTAATCTCAGCACTGAGTCAACACTAACTTTTCTGGTCACTCAAAGGCAATAAAAAGCCCTATGATGGCATTATTTTGCCAACACAATCTCAATTCAGTTGTTAGATTATCCAGTCCCAGGAAATAATTTAAAATATTAACATCCTTAGATGTCCATCATCTCCCTCTTGCCAGTCAAAATTTTCCAGACTGGGGACAGAGCTAGGGCAACGAACAAACAGAAGAGGAGAATTCTTGTGCGGCTGAGAGCTGGTGTCGCTCTCTGGAACCAGCAGATGTTTAAAGCTGGGTCTCAGGAGTTATTCTTAGAGCTCTCTGGAGGCCCTCACACTAGGTCCCTTGAGTCAGTTAAGATAGAATTGACTATGCAGTGGTAATAACCCCCCGAAATCATTGGCTCAAGACAATGAAGTTTATTTTCTGTTCAGTCATCATGTGTTTCAAGGGTGGGCAGGCAAAAGGATCTGTTTACTGTAGTCATTCAGAGATTTAGTTTAATGAGGCTCCACATTACAATACATTTTTATAAGACCACGGCAACAGAAAAGAGCATGGGGAGCAAGTGTTGGCCCTTATGATGTAAACATAAGGGACATGCAATACTTTTACTTTCCTCCAATTGGCAATGCTGAGTTCACTGGGGTGAAGACTTACAATCCTCCTGCAAGAAAGGCACTGAACATGCAAACAGGATTGCAGGCTGCCACCCAGTATGGCTTCCACTCCCGTGATATGGGAGCTTGTCTTCAGTAAAGACATCACTCATCCTCCTTGTATTTCTGGTTCCCCCATACTCTTTGTACACAAACTGTCATTTGTCTAGCCTTTAACTCTCTGGCAGAATCAACACCCAGATAAAATTTCTATCATAGACTCTATATACCTGTTCCCTGGATTTCATGTACCTTTGAATAGCCATTTTATAGGACTACCATTAATTCCCCAAATAGCAGCCACTTTCTCCCTCACACCATCCATATCCCAGCACAGCTCACCAGGTGAGCTCCCCACTCTCCTTCAAACCCCCACAACTTCAATTTCCAAATTTAACACTCCATCCTTTCCTTTTATCCTTGTCATAGAAGCTGTATGGCTTGAAATGATCATTGATGGCTTGAAATGATCATTGAAGGCCATGTTTGAGCTACAAAACCTCTGTCCATTCTCTTTCTGGTAAAATTCCTATAGTGTCCATTAAGCCACAAGGATGGTCATTTGTCCCATTCAGGTTGGTCCTAGTATTTGATTCCCTTGATCTCAACGAGTGGGTGAGGGATATCACGTGGACTTGCTCACCTGCACCTTCCCCAATCCTTTGTAGAATGGAAAGGAAAAAAAATCCCCCACTCCTCAGATTCCTAAAGGACATAGAACATTTACTCCCCATGAGAAGGCAGTGTTAGATGGGGCATTCCTACCATGTTTCCATACCACAGGAGAAATGGCTAAGCGTGGCATTCATTGGCCATGTGGTGGCATGTGATTCCTAAGAACAAGTAACAAACTCCTCCACCTCTGTTGTGGATCTCTAAGAAACATTAGCTCTTTTTCTTCTTTTGTCAACCATGCAAGTTTAGGGTCCATAAGATCTATTTTCTAGAGATAATCCTGATCAAATCCTGACCTGTATCCCTTTTTATTTCATTTCTGTCAGCCAAGGAATGCCTGAGGCCAGCTTCTCATCCTCTATGAAGTTGAGTAAATATGTGGACTGAGTTTATTCTGCAGAAATATAGGTAATTGTAAGACTTAAAGTTGAGGAAGGAACAAACCTATTCTATAATCAATCTCTCGTTCAGGGGTAGTTGACTTTATTCACTGATCCCAGCTTTCCTAACAATTGTTACTGTTTATTTTCCATCAGTTAGAACCCAGGGCATTAACAGGTATGAATCACTGACTAAGCAAACTGCTAGCACCAGAAAAGTTACCAACCAGAACTAGAAGAGAAAGAACTACTTTCTTCTCAGATTATGGAGCTGGAGGAAGGTAAGTCTGGAGTTCCTACCACACATGGAGAAAATCCACCTTCATCAGTAAAAAGTAAATCCAACCCACACAGAGAGGCACAGCATCTCAGAGACAATGGCCTCCATGGTTCCGTCATCCCTGAGGCCAGCTCCATGCCTATGCTAACTGCATTTGAGTTACAAGAACCAATAAACCATCCTCATTTGCTTACACTTATTTGATACCAGCTCTTTTGACACAGCAGTTGGAAAAAAAAATCTTGATTGATTTAATCATTACTGCATCTTAGACTATCAATCACTTGTTCTGTAGTTCTTCAGTAACTGGCCCAGTGCACTGGGGATCTAATAAGAATACCATTTAAAGCCAAACTATACTGGGAAGGACATGCACTTGCTTTTGCCAAACACTCACTTGCTGACATTTTCTAACCAGTAATAAAACCGAATAAGTAGATGTACATACTTTGAAAAAAGAAATGGAAACACCAGGAGATCTATACATCCAACTCACAGCTGTGGCTCATGTCATCAGCACTCACCAGTTTTTGGCTCCATTACTCCCCTTATCTCATTTGCTCTTGAACTAAAGCCAAAGATCATATTTATGCTAAAGCATCTTTTTTCTAAGTGTTTTCACATGCAAGAAACCTTAATATGAAGAACGAATCATACAAGGATCTTTAGCTACTATAGAGAATTATTTTCTAATCCTTTCAGAATAGTCTTACCTTCTTTATGCTGCAGCCTCCTGTGTAAAGTCACAAAACAATTATATTTAGTGAAGGAAATGAGATATTTTAAGGGTTGTTAGCACACTGAATTTTTATCACAAGGAAAACCTGCATGAAGTCATATAGCATGGATCTTTCTATAATTATGATGCACTGAAAAAATTTGTAGTATGTGGTGCTCCAACCTGGTAATAAAGAAACAAAGTTAAAAGTATGTGTGTGTGCATGGGGGGGAGGGGGTGAGGAGGGCAGGGGCTGTACTCCAGGACACAGGGATATTATTTTAAAGTTGATGTTTAGATGTGGGAGAAGTAGTGAAGAAAATGAGTTTCTGTAGCTCTATTTCATTTTTATATTAGCTGAAGAATGTGCTATATATGAAATATATAAAGGAGGCCACAGTCACAAAACTTACATGTTTGATGAAAACTGACTAGAATATGGAAGCTTCCTATAAAATGTGTTACCTATAAAAAGTGTATCACAGGTGCTTCCTTTACCTTAGGACCAAGAAGAAAAAATAAGTACATAATGTATAATGACATTCTGATAAATGTATTTCCCCCCAAGGTGCTCTTAAGCACCTGTTGCCCTGCAGTGTGTTTTTTGTTATTGTTGTTCTGGGTGCATGAAATGAGTAAATCGGATCATGAGATTTGCAATACTTTATAATATAGTCTAATGCTGTATAAATGCTAAGTCATATCATTCAAGGAACAAAGATATTATTCTGTAAATGAGAAAAAACACTGCAGCTGTTGGAGATGTCACTGATCTGACAAATAATAAGGATGTCCTCTTAACCCTGCTCTGTGTTCTCTGCTCTGCCTCTGTGACATGTTTGCACGTGTGTTTTCAGAGGCAGCAGAAGGGAGGAGTGAACCTGCTAGAATTTCAGGTCCACCGAGTACAAAATGGGCTCCAGTGCATGTCACAGTCCTCAAACTGTGTTAAGAAAAAGTAGCCTGTTTTTCACCTGATTTTAAAAACAATAATGATGAAATGACCTAGTTTTATTTTTCATATTTTAAGTAAGTCCTACTTTTTGTGAAATATGGTCTTAGTGATATAAAGGAGATCAAGGGAAGGGGTCATTTAGAGTCCTTTTAAGATGTAGTTCTCAGAAATATGCCAAGATTAATAAGGTTTACTTAAGTAAAAAGAGAAAACAAAACAAAAAAATCTAAAAATATTAACAGATCTTAATTTGACTTCTGAATGAAAATGGTAGAATATTAAACATCTTATAATATTCACCAGATCTGTATTGGAGTTAAGACCTCAGGAAAATACAGACAATTTATATAATATGTGGGTGAGTTATGGGTACATCAGTGGCCACAATTTTAGCTTTTTCTTTTCCTTTTTTAAAAAACCTTTCTCACCATTAGCAAAAGAAAGAAAATTGCACTGAATTTGTATCCTAACCCAACCTAATTCCTTTCTTTAACAGTAAACTGTACTGACTGGTTTTTGAACCCTAAATATTAGGACTACTAAATGGCAAATAATTTCCTATACCATGATTGCCTCCAATGCTTTTCTTCCCAAGAGCGAGTATCATGAGACTGTCTAAACTCTGAATAAAGGCTGTAAAATGTGTCTTGTCTTGGCCAAGATGGGAGGAATAATTAGTAAGTGGTGTTGGTTGTTAATGAAAACAATTAAAATAAAAAATAAATTATAATCTACAATCTTAATCGCTCTTACTGCCAGTGTACTCCAACTTGCCTCTCTGAAAGAGCATGCTGTTACGCTCTCCATCGTGGATCAATTCACAGATGCTGCTTCAGAGAGGAAGAGTGTGGAGTGTCACAGCCAGCAATGCCTCTTCTCTGGTTATGTTGTCCATGGTGGAGTTGGGAGTACAAATGCAAAACCTTAAGAATGCATTCAAACTTAAGTTGCTATCAACTTAAAAATATCAACTGATGTATACATAGGCTGTTATATGTGAACCTCAGGGTAACCACAAAGTAAAAACCTATAGTAGATAAACGAAAGATAATAAGAAAGGAGTCAAAACATAACACTAAAGAAAGTTATCAAACCATGAGGCAAAAGAACAAGAGAAAAAAGGAACAGTGAAGAACTACAAAAATAAAATAGCAATAAGTGCATACTACTCAATAATTATTTTAATGTAAATGGGTTAAATGCTCCAATAAAAGACAAAGAATGGCTGAATAGATTTTTTTTTAAGCTATCTCTATGCTTCCTACAAGAGACTCATTTCAGACTGAAGGGCACACAGAAACTGAAAATGAAAAGGTGGAAAAAGATATGTCATGCAAGTGGAAGTGAAAAGAAAGCTGGTCTAGATATACTTGAACAAGATAGACTAATAAAACAAAGACTTTCATAGACAAAGACTATAATAAAAGACAAAAAGTATTACATAATGACAAATGAGTCAATCCAACAAAAGGATATATCATTTGTAAATATTTATGCACCCAACATAGAAGCACCTAAATATATATAAAACATATATTAAGAGACCTAAACAGCAAAGTAAAACAATAGTAGGGGACTTTAATATCCCACTTACATAAATGGATAGACTATTCAGACAAAATTAATAAGAAAATATCAAACTTGAATGATAGGCAGATGAACTTCATAGATATACACAGAACATTCCATCCAAAAACTGTAAAATACACATTTTTTTCTCTGGTGTTCATGGAACATTTTCCAGGATATACCACATATTAGACTAAAAAACATGTCTCAATAAATTTAAGAAGATTGAAATCATATCAAGCATCTTTTTGGAGCATAATTGTATGAAACTAGAAGCCAATTACAAGAAGAAAACTGGAAAAATCATAAACAGTGCAGGCTAAGCAACATGCTACTAAATAACCAATGGGACAATGAAGAAATCAAAGGGGAAATCAAAAATACCTTGAGACAAAGGAAAATGGAAACCCAGCTTTCTGAAATTTATGAGATGCAGCAAAAGCAGTTCTAAGAGGGAGGTTCATAGCCATACAGGCCAACTTCAAGAAACAAGAAAAATATCAAACAATTGGACTTTATAGCTATAGGGAATAGAAAAAGAACACATTAAGCCCAAAATTAGTAGAAGGAGGGAAATAATAAAGATCAGAGTGGAAATAAATGAAATAGAGACTAAAAAAAAAAAACAATAGAAAAGATCAGTGAAAGCAAGAGCTGACTCTTTAAAAGCATAAACAAAATTGACACTTTTTTCTAAACTCACCAAGAAAACAATATCCCTGATGAACATAAATGCAAAAATCCTCAACAAAATATTACCAAGCCAAATTCAAGATTATATTAAAAGGATCATACAGCAAGATCAAGTGGAATTTATCTCAGGGATGCAAGGATGGTTCAACATCTGCATGGAGCAGTGATTTGCTCCATGTTAACAAAATGAAGGTTAAAAATCATATGATCATCTCAATAGATGAAAAGACAAATGACAAAATTCAACATCTATTATGAAAATAGAAATCCCGGGGCTAGAGGGAGCATACCTCAACATAAATAGAACAAACCCACAACCAGCATCATCTTACTGACTATAGAAAGACAAAAGTCAAGTCCAGAGAAAATACATCGTAACCAGTAACACTCTGTATTAGTTTCCTAGGACTGCCATAGCACAACTACAACTCAGTGCCTGAAAACAGCAGAAATTTATTCTCTCAGTTCTGGACGCTGAAAGTTCAAAGTCAGTGTGTCATCAGGGCCATGTCCTTCTGAAGGCTCTGGGGAAGACTCCTTTCTTGTCTCTTCCAGGTTGTAGCCGCCACAGGCATTCCTTGGCTTTTGGCCATATGCCTCCAATCTCTGTCTCCATCTTTACATAGCCTTCTTCCTCGTGTATGTGTGTCTTTGTCTTCTACTCTTATCAGGATCCCAGTCACTGGATTGAGCATCTATCCTAAATTCATGATGATTTCATTTCAAGATCCTTAACTAATGACATTTTCAAATGCCCTACTTCTAAACAATGTCACATTCTGAGATTCTGGGTAAACATGAATGTTGGGAAAGGTGGGGGGGTTCACTATTCATCCCACAGACATAGGCAGACAGGCAAGCCCCTACCCTTGTCCTCACTCTTCAGAAGGCCTCACATATAACAAACACAAAAATATACCACAGATGCACATGTGAAACTATGTACATTAGAGTACATGAATGCCCTTATAACTTGAGATTTTGCAGTTAGCACCATTATACCACAACCTGTAAGCCTAAACATCTACTCTGTGACTAACACAAATCAGCCCCAGGGAGACGCATCTACTCATTAATTGCCAAACATCTTTAGAACAAAAGGCATGTACGTACACATGAATAGAACCAAAGATGTGTATATATGAATGTCATGGCCATGTGGGTTGATAGCAGTGGTTCTGAGTGCAGGAAGAGTACAAGTGGTGGAAACACTTAAGAAAGAGAATATTAATTTATTTCCCAAATATGTTCTTTCAAATGACATGGAACAGACTGCCCCACAGGTATGCTTCCTAGTAGTGCTGAGTATCCATTCAGTTGTTCCTCTTTGTGCTGTAATTTGTGATCCAAAATGTGTGTGAATTAGTACAGGCCAGTTTTATCTGGTAGCTGAGAAACATTTTGCAATATTAAACTATTGGTAATACTCTTAAACCTGTATGCATATTTATATCAGTTATCTACCTTTGTCAAAATCCAACATGCATTAAGGATGATATTCTTTACCTGGTTGATTAGGTGAACACTGAGCATGAGACTTGTGAATAGCCTTTTTTTTTTTTAGTTTATTAAGTTTTTAAAATCTTAGCTTTTTAAATCTTTTAAATCTATTTTTATTATTTTTACTAGTTTTCACTTTCCATTTTAATTTTAATAAATGTTATTGCATATTTTAGAAAAAACTGAAAAATAAATTTTTTACATTCAATTTATATTTCTGATGATATATTCAAATTGTATACACTTTGGAAATAATTACACTTTATTTCATTTATACTGTGATGAAGATATATTCAAATTATGTGCACTTTAAAATTAATTACAATAGAACATAAATCAGAAAAAAATCTTGATTATACTTAAATAATTAGTGGTTATGCTGAAATGAAGACAAAAATTAATTTGATGCAATAAATATATAATAGCTTACAAATTATGTATGTCTTTATTTTAGTACCCCAAACTTTGCCAGCTCATCAACAGAACATCCATATCTACACAATAACAATTAAATTCATTTGTCTGACATTTTGGCTACTTTCAATCATATTAAAACCATGGCTGAAACATATTTTTAAGTTATTATCATTGTAAAACTTACGTCAATGCAAAGGGATAAAACATTTGTATTTAACAGTTTGTTGACTTTTTATAATTGTTAAATATTTAATTTAATGGGAAACAGTATTTTATTATGCAACAATCTGTTTCATACATGCTATGTGAAAGAATGACTTGATCAACTAATCAGAATTTCCTCTTTCTTATGTGATGGGTGGGTCTCCCTTTGTTCTCTTCTGCTGGCCCTGCAAACATTAGCAGCGGGCAGGACCTGAACCTGCTTTCAAAAGACAGGGAGCAAGTGATTAGCAGTGGACAGCTAATTTTCAGATATTCCTATTGTACTCATTTGCTAAGTCTGCCATAACATATTGGTGTAGATTGGACAGTTTACACAACAGAAACGTATTGTCTCACAGTTCTGGAGGCTAGAAGTCTGAGATCAAGATGTCAGCCAGGCTGGATTCTTCTGAGAGCTGTGAGGGACCCTGTTCCAGGCCCTCTCCTTGGCTTGCAGATGGCCATCTCTTCCCTGCGTCTTCACATCGTCTTCCCTCAGTATGTGTCTGTGTCCAAATTTCCTCCTCTTATTTCATTAGGGCCAGTCTTAATGCATAGGGCCCAACCTAATGACTTCATTTTAACTTAATTACCTCTCTAAGGGCCCACTCCAAATAAAGTCGCATTCTGAGGCACTGGGGATTAGGACTTCAATATATGAACTTGGGGAGGATATAATTCAAAGTAACACCTACACGCAGACACGAAGACGTTTTGCCCTTTGTTTTTCTTTCTTTCTTTTATTTTTTCCTATTGGATTGGACTTTTGTTGTCCATAAATACTTGGGCATTTTCCACAAAACCATTAGCGTATGTCAAATGGTTTAAGCCACAAAGCACAAAAGGTTCTGGAAGTACGATCATTTTTCTGGATTTAATTTTGGACTCTCATTTCCTTAAAATCATCAACAAAATTTTACATGATAATAGTTGAACAAATAGATATTATACGTCATTCTGCCAAAAATCTGTTTTTGCTGTGCTTCATAGAGGAAGTAGCTCTCTTCAACTTTATTAAGTTTAAGCAATGCTTTTTTTTTTGAGCCTTATGCAATTACTCTTCAAGGTAATAAACATGAGTCATTATGATTGTTAATCTATTTTAATGTATCTGCATAATATGTAGTTGATGAACTTTAATAAAATTTGAAGTGAGGTCCCCTGGAGGCCATTTTCAGGCTGATTTTGCTACAAACTTCAGTGAGTGGAAATTCAGTTAGCTCAGCTGATACAGCGTGTTTCCCTTTAAAAAAGATGGGCTAATGAGAAGCATGTCTGTGCTGGCCTGGTAAAATGGTCTGGCCTCAAATACCGGTTTGCTTTACAAAGTACAAACTACACACCTTCCAAGACCTAACTGCCAAAGATTCGTTGGTGTAATGTAATTTAACTGAATATGCTTTCAGCTTGCAAAAGGTAAATAGGAAACAAGGCAGCAAGAATAACCATGTCTGCAGATATGCCACCCAAGTCTGTTCCCAGAAGAAATCCAGACTGCAGGACTACACTAAATCAGATAATTCAGTTGGTCTCTCTACTAAATAAATGTTCTCTCCCAAGTAATCAGCAAATGATTAAACTATTTAGGAGTTCTACCAAGGATCTAAATATAAGATTGACAGTTCTGGTAGCATAGAAATTTGGTCTATAGCATGGAATCCCAAATACTTTTTTTTTTTTGTAGGGTCTTTCTCTATTATATTTCTACCACATAGTGTGAATAATTGTCAGTCAAATTATATTTTTACCACATTACATTGTATTTTCTTATGTACATGTCTACCTCCCCATTTATTGTAAATTACTATAGGCCAGAAATACTTTGTCTAATCTTTTTTTTAATTCACAATCATACACAGTTTAACAATGTAATAGGATTGCAATGAAAGTGAATTTGAAACCCTAAAATCAGAGAATGAATAGGGTCTTCAAGAAGCCAGCTTACTAAGTTTTCTCCCCCACCTCCCATTTTCAGGTAACTGGATGTCTAGACACATCCCACACAAATCTAGAAATATACCAGAGAAAGGCCATGAGCCTTTAAAAACAATTTTTTTCATGCATAATCCAGTTACTAATGCTATACTTTCTCTCCATAGCAACATTCAGTGTGGCTACAAGCGTGTTAGTGCACATTTCTTTTACACCTGGAAAGTAAAGTTGGTGCCTGGGTACCAGTCCTCTGTCATTTGGTCCCCACTCACACAAAAACCCCAAGACCCACCTAGTCCCAGTCCTCTGAAAAGTCCCAGTCCCAGTTTTCAGAAACATAATGTCAATAGCCACTTAAATTTCCAGTGTGCTTTGAAATTAAGATATTAAAAGTTCTCTTCATACTTAAATCTTTTTACAATTATCGACTATTTCCACAGTCTCAGGCTGACACATATATTGAGATATCCAGATTCAGGTTAAAAGTTCTATATGTGCATAAGTTAATTTTCTACATGCTTTTGATTCTGCTAAAAACCTTCAAGTCTCCTTAAGAGCAAATACTATTCTCCATCTTATTTCCAAAGTCTCACAAAATTTCTGGCACATAATATGTAGTTATAAATATATATATATGTTTGAGTTTGGAAATCCTTACAAGAAATGTTCTTGAGGACATCCGTGAAAACAGTTAATTATCTTACTATGAGAGCTTTACATTTCAGTTTTTCCTTGTTTATAAGAGATTCTTCTTTATTCAGAGCCATCTGAAATTCTTCTTGCTTTAATATAACCAGTTTCCTATTTACATATCCCTGAACAAAGAAAACATTAATGTAGCATCCCTCATTGGTGCATAATACTTTTTGAGCATCAATTCTTATTTCTAGAGTTTAACCTTTCTTCTGTAACTCTGCCATCTGCTATTGGCAGAAGTAGCTGTAATTGCAGGTGTGTGTGTGTGTGTGTGTGTGTGTGTGTGTAGTTTGGATCGTTGTGTTAATGGAGATGGCAAATTGATTATTATCAAATTCCACTCAAGAAACCCAAGAGTTAGGTATGCATCACTGTTCAATGCCTAGCATGGTCATGGACCATTCTTAGACACAGAGAAGGGAATACTGACAAATCACAGTGCCCTCTAGTAATTATATTTGAAAACCAGCAGCTAAAATATTTAAAAATAGGGGAACAAAACAAAAATAGGGGCATAAGACAGAAATTCCTACTAAAGTTCACTAGAAATTTATTAAGCTTTTAAATAAGAAATGTATAACCTATTTTTTTGTAAATAATATAAATGCATATTAGGAAAATATACCAGGATATCATTTGTGTGTGTGTCTGTGGGGGCTGTGGGAAAGGGAGAGGGCTGTTGGAAATTCCTAGTAACTGAAAAGACCTAGATTTGTTTGATGCTGAGATATGCTTTCCCACTCTATTTGCTGGGTAAAACACTTCTGCAGTTCTCTGCTACTTACTAATTTGGGGAACCTATGTTCAATTATTTGACCTTCAATTATCTCATCTCTTAAAGGGAAGTACTAGCACTAGGGAAACTAGGGAGGACCAGGGAGGACCAGGAGGACAGGGGAGGATCAGAGAGGACTGGGGAGGACCAGGACTGCTTAAAAGGCTGAATGAGATAGGGTCTATAAGCACCTGGCAAATAGTAGGTGTTCAATAAATGTAGGTTGATATTTTCTTGGCATAGTACCTTTGGCACTGTAGTAACCCCCAAAATATTGGTGAGATGTATGGCTGGATAAAAATACACCAAAGAATACACTTTTTAAAAGAATAATTTTAGAATAAGCTTTATATAGCACCCTATCTGAAAGAGCTCCCAATAGTTGAATATAGAACAATTTGAGCAATAAAATAAATAATTTGACTTCGGGTTATAACCTGAAACAAAAAATAAATGTAAATGAGTACATATATACACACACACACACACACACACACACGCACACACAGACACATATATATATGTTTATATATGTATATATATATATTACACTTACACACATATATATGTATATATGTGTGAGTTTATGTGTGTGTGTGCGTATATGAGGTAGAGAAAGGAGAAGAATAGTACTTCACAGTGGCAAAACCTGGGAAAACCTTAACCAAGTGATCAAGGTTAATCTCACCAGTGATAGGTCACACTGATGTCATGTGCCCTCTGATTTAAAGGGAGGAGAAAGACACTTCATGCCTTTGCATCCATCACAAAACTCAGAATCCTAGTCTAATCATGAGAAAAATGTGAGAGAAACTTTTGAAAATACCTGACTAATATTCTTCAAATTTGTTAAAGTCATAAGAACAAGGGAATTCTGAAAACTGTCATAGACCAGAAGACACTGAGAAAATAAGACTACAAAATGCAATGTGGTACCCTGGATTAGATCCTGGAACACAAGGACATGAGTGGAAAAACTGATGAAATCCAAATAAAGCCTATAGGTTAGTTAATAGTAATATACCAGTGATAATTTCTTAGTTTTGACTAGTGTGCCACATTTCTGTGAGATGTTAACATTAGGAAAAACTGAGTAAGGGGTATGAACATTCAATATTATCTTTGCAACTTTTCTGTAAATCTAAAATCATCCCCAAATAAAGCTTTTATTTAAAAAAAGGAACTTTTATATGGTCCCCACTCTTTCTTTATTAACTAATTTCAAATGCAAAGAAAATCCACACAAGAAATTAAAATCCTGCCTCTTCCTGTTTCATCTGTAATATCGTAACAATGTTTAGTGAAGTTGTGGGGCTTACTCAGCTCAAAAGCAACATTATAAAGTTCTTTGAAACCCCAAAATGAAAGAAAATTACATATGTAAATAAAATCTTAGTTTGGCCACTCAAAATGTTCTTGGGTACATTAGACCTAAATAAGAGATGAATCTTCGTAAGCTATTTCCTCTAATCAAATCCATTCTGCCTATAACTGAGTGCACAATGCTGAAGTAACTGACTTAAAATTGAAAAATCTAATCAATTTGATTATTGAACATCTTGTATCATGCAGACCCCACCAAAAATAGATTTTCTCACTGATTTCATCTGTTCTCACTTTTTGCTTTTCAAAGCACTGACATTTAGATGGCATTCAGAAACAGAAAGATATTTTGCTATTTATGTGAAAATTGACAGGCAGCTCCTTTAACATCTTGTAAGGTAAGAGCCATCAGATGTTCAGTGTTCTGTCAGACATGCCCCTCTGCTGAAATGACACAACTTGGATGGAGTGGCTGAACTGCCTTCATAAGAGTGCCGTTATTGTTTTTACAAGTTTCCCAGTCCCTAATACTCAGGGTCACAACTGGGGAATATTTAACAGGGGATCTGCTCCACTCTCTGTGGATCCTAGAGACCCCCTCAGACATCTGCCCACCAGCTTCGGCCCCCACCTTTGACCTTCCACATCATCAGGTTTGAATTTTTGGTTTTAATTGATGAATAAACTTACTGCAGATTGGCATATCTGCTTAAACACAGCCTGTAGTTACATCTATACCAAAACTGTATTTGATTCTGTCAGTGCAAATGGGTGGTCAATCTGGTGAACAAAAGTTTTAGTTCAGCTGTTGACCAATCTGTCCAACTTTCATTGCTGGATTCATCAGAAGCTTGAGCCCACTAATCCACAATAAAATTTAATTAGAAAGTCTTCTTTCCTTGGTCTCAAAATATTAATTTGTAAGTCAGTTCATATAGCAAGTTTGGTCCTCAATTTCTTTTTCTGTAAAATGATAATTAAAAATGTCAACCCCACATAGCTATCATGAGAATGGAATAGATTTCAATATGCAACAGTAGTTATCATGCCTGACTCAATTAGTTTCCTTTCAACATCAAAATGATGTTAGAGACAGTGGTTACAATTCCAAGTAGCTCACAAAAAAACTTGACAGTCACACTATGTAACTGACATATGTCTGTCTTAATGAAACAAATTAGAAGAAAATGTACTGCTGCCACATTCCTAATGAATGCAACATAGGAAATTTTTTAAATGATGAATTCAATTTCTCCTACATGAAATCTAATTATCTTGATTGTTAGTACTTGAAAAGAAAGTATGCTTAGTAATGAAAGTACATGGAGTTTTTCTAGTGATTTTTATTTGTTACTTTATCGAATAGATGGCTTTCTCTAGGCAATATGCTGGGCACTGTAAACAAGAAAAAAAAAACAGTGAGCAAATGAAGATGGGGAAACTGTCCTCTTGTTTATAATCTAGTGAGGGAGATATTTAAGAACTAATTTATAATTTGAGGCTGAGATCAGGCCCCTAAAGACGCAATGAGAGAGGGTGATGGAGACAAGGGTGTCCTGGATGATGGAAAAGGAGGAAGCTTAGGGAGGGGAACCAGGAACCAGCTTACACAGGCAGTGTGTTTATATGTGAAAATGATCTGTGAGATGAGATATTAAGTGAACTGTGATTGGTGGAAACAGGAGAGAAAGGATTTGTTCCTGCCCTGCAGGAATGAGCCAGGACAGGAAAGAAAGAAGGAAATGGTGAGGAGGAGAAACTGTATCCCTTACATGGTGGGTAAACATGGGAGGAGACTGAGTGTAACCAGCTGTTTGCAGGAAGAGAGGAATGTTTGTGAGACCACCAAGGAATCAATGTAAAGATAGCTGATCCCAGAACAATATAGATCATCTGCTTTGGAAAATGTAAAAGTAAATGCTACTTGCCTGGACAATAAGGATGTTGGCAATGGGACTGCACCAAAAACCATGAGCTTTAGGAAGGACAGTTTAAAAACAACAACCTGAAAAAGGATTTTTTTCTTTACCCGATAATTGCTTCAAACTTGTGTAAGCAATCCTGGAATTTTCAATAAGCCCTATTGATATAAGGAATGAGTCACTCTTGTCTAATAAGCAAAAGAATGAAGTTTTAGAAAGGCAACCACCGTTCCTTGGCTCAAACGGTTTATTTCACAACTTACAGTTTAACATTAAACAAATATAACTCAAGTCACAATGCGATGATGACTGATGTTTTTCATCAACGTCCAATTATGATTCCATCAAGCACTGTTGTCTGGGCCAAGGAAACACGGAGTATGCGTCTAGAAAACTTAGTCTCTTTACGTTTTCAAAATAACTTGCAAGATATAACTTCACTTATCGCATATCTGACTTGCTGGGTCATGTCACAAGGAACCTCTGCAAGTGAATTTGGGTGTTGCGTTATCACCTGTGCTTCACAAAGACTATGAATTGCTTTTGCTATTTGAAGATAGAAAGACAACACCTTTCATTTTTTAAACTTATTCCATTAAAACAATATGCATCTGTGTGCTCTTTGTCTTGTGTTAGCTGTGAAGGAGGCCACTCAGGTTTGGAACATGATGTCAGGCTGTGGTGTGAGGTCCTGTAGGAGGTGAGGTGAACAGAAGGGATTTCAGAAAAACAAAAACAAAATAAAAACATCTCTTTGGCAGGCCTTCAAAGGAAGCCGTCACATTCAAGAACAGCTCTTCAAGAAAACACAATCACTTCCATTTTGTTCCTGGCTAAGCCAGGGGTTCAAAAGAGGAGTGATGGATGGCTTGGAAGCTGCTGTAGTAAAAACGCCTCCAGTTCACAGGGACACCGTTTGGCCCCAGTCACTCTGCAAGCAGCTCCCTCAAAGAAGCAGGAAGCTTTCTCACCCCTCCTGGAACTCCTGTCCTCTAGGGAGAAAGCAACAGCTGCTTCACCATCAGCAGTGACTTGCTGAGGAAGACAAAGGATGCACCTTCGCTGTCTGGAACTGCAGGGAGGGCCGAGCACTGCAATGCAATTAATCGCTCAGAGTGGAGCTTGGCCAGAACCCCAAGGCTAAGAACATACACTTACAGGGGAAGGGGAAAAAAAGGTTTAATGAACTTATAAAAAAGAGATCTGAAAATTATATCAAAACAGACAACACAACGTATCCTGCTGTGGCTTATCGCAGTAGGGAGGGTCTTAGATGGGAGGAAGGAGGGAAAGGGGGCCTCTTGGAATTCCAGCCATCCACAGGGTGAAAGTTACTAAGATGACTCTGCCTCACTTCTAAAAACTAGCCTCCACCTAGAATGATAATTAGGAAGCAGATCTGGCCTGAATTTATTATTAATTTCATCTCAACCTCAGTACAAATTGATAAATTCAAGTGGCCTACTTCAAAGCTAATGAAGAGACTGGAGGAATGTCAGAGCAGCAGTCAGAGGTCTGAACCCCAGCCCTCACCAGGTCCTTCTCCCCTGTCATTAGAGACTCACTGTGCACAGAACACATGAGCACAGGGGAGCGGGCATTCAGTCATGGAAATTCATGTTTAACTAAATTCAGTTAACGTTTGTGGGTCAAGTGGGTGAGAAGAGCTGTAGGCCATGGTAAAGTGTATCACAGATAAAATAGGTAATAGGCAACTCTGGGCTTTAGGGGGGAAAGTAGAGGAAAAAAAAAGACAGCCAGCCTTAAACTTGAAATCCACAGCATTAGAAGGGATCCGATACTGAGAGCTTTGATTACTCTAAAGAAGTGGGTTCAGAAAGTACAGCCAGAGGCACAAGACACAGCACACGAAGTCTAGAAATGGCATTTAATGGGCAGGACATTTAATAGCATTTAATGGTACCTGCCAAGTGGAATAGCAGTTTCCCAGTGGATGGGCATGGCCTATGATGGAAGATCTGGGGATCCTTGGCAGGCAAGAACCCTGGAGGTCATCATTCAGTCTTTCAACAAACATATTCGATATCTACTATGTTGCAGACATTGTGTTCGATGTTGGGGGTAAAGGTATCAACACGATAGACACTGCTGTCTCGGAATAGAGTTCGTGGACAACAGCAAGAGAGCAAGAGATCTGTATTCATGGGCCAGCTTTCAAATCAGTGTTCCCCACTCCAGCCAGTGACAAACAAAAATGAGTCATTAGGAAACATGAAATCCGGATCCACTAGCCAAATATTTTTCTAAGTAGATTTCACAAAGTCACCAGATACTCTTGCATTAATTTAGAGCTGAGAGGGAAGAAGGAAATCTTTTTCTGACCAATATACCTACATGCTTTCATCTGACCTCCTTGTAAACTAACCTATTTTGTCCAGGTTGAAGAATTATTGTAGCGATTAAACTGTAAAAGTAGTATCATGCTCTAAATTTGCCATTCACATATACTTCATTTAGTCTATACACATTTATTAAGCATCTACTATGTACTGAGCACTGTGCTGGGTCTTATAGAGACCAAATGAACATAAGTCTTGCCCTCAAAAAATTTATAGTCAATTAGAGGAGACAGACAAGTAAACTAGATTTCATGAAACAATATAATAAATGCCTAAACTGCTTTTTCTCCCATCCACCTGTTTCCTGCTGGGACACTGGTCAAGTGTACCCAGGATGGAATCTAAGTGCTAAGACTGGCCAAGAAATCTTAACAGAAATGGACTGAAGCAGAAAGATCCATGTCAGAGTGAAACTGAGTCAAAATGCATCAAGTGATCTGGAAGACAAATGGAACCCTAAGGTAAGGAGACAAGTCCAAAGCCTACATCTCAGGTGGATCTAGAATGGAGTCAAATGGGGCATGGAGGAGAGGATCCTGTGTGATAGAGACAGAGAGAAGAAAGCTGCTCAAGAAGTGAAAGCAGCTGATTGGTCTCTGGCTTTACAGGAACAGGGAGGCCAGGCAAGCTTCAAAAAGTCAGTACAGGGTGAACTAAAATAAAGGCAGATGCATGACTCTGAGAATAGCAAAGGGTGAAGAGGGCCTCACTGGTGGTGCAGCAGAGATGAGGAGAGTGGGTTCAGAGGTATTGACAGAAGGAGTGATCTAAGAAGGAACAGGAGTTAGCCAGATGGGGGAATAGAAAAACATTCCAGGGAGAGGCAACCCCCTGGCAAAGACATGGCAGCTTCTGAGACCCTGTCACATTTGGCTTGATGGCGGGCTTCTTGGAGCTTCTACAGGAGATGAAGTTAAACCAGAAGACAGGAGTCAGATTAATGTTATTTCATCTTAACTCCTTAATGGGGTAGTTATAGGGAGAAAACATTCCATTTGCATTCTTTGGATAGCTGATCTATAAATCAGAAACTTATGGATTCAGGAATATTGCATAAACTACCCAATAAAAATTATTTTTATTGACTACCTCAAAAATTAGTTTCTATTTAGCCCACCATAAGTTAACTAGAATTATTTATAGCTTGCTAATAGTTCAATTTCTTCTCCTTTTCTTAGGAAAGCACTAAATCTGCTTTGTACAGTTAAAAATGAACACTTGCCATTTTCATGCCTCCTGATGAAATTATAGCTCCTTATATGATTCCAGAACTTAATCACTGTTAAATATAAATTCAGCTGCTGAGAGTTTAAGCTGCATGGCTTTTATCTTCAGACCTTCAACCTCTCACTCATTTATTTTCTCAGATTTCCTGACTCCAAATTACATGAGATAGAGTCAATCATCAGTCACAAATTAAAGATTGGCCTCAAAACACTTCAGTCCTTGGTAGGCTAATGTTCTGTTGCTAGCTACTTATGCAATGACTCTAAACTCCACACTCCAACATCAGGTGGCAGTTGGTTGTGGCCCATCGTTTAATTAATTATTTGGGTATGTGTGGTGGTCGTGATATGTGAAATACTATTCTTAATTACAAAAAATCCTATCCTTGGATCAACCTGTCCCTGGGAAACATTAGTTTCATCTTTATGCATGTTCCTTTAAACATTACTAAATGCATGATCACATAAAATTACTGATTAAACTTTTGGAACAAGTAGCTGGGATCATTTGGAGCTAAGAGTAGCCAAGGCAGAGACTCCTGTTATGCAGAGCAGCAATTGTGAGCACTTATATCAGGTCTATTTATTGTTCAGCTTAGTTTATGGTCTTTATTCTGGCAGAATTAATAATAATCCTTCAGAATCACAGAGCACCTTTCTTAGGAGAATATAAAGTATTCTCTCCTACCTTCTCTAATTCATTTTGCAACATCCCCTTAAGGCAGGAAGGGTCAGGTATTCAGACAGGAAACCAGACCAGACGCTAAATGGCTTTCCAGGGGACATATGGCTGCCACAGACAGAGCCAAAACACGAACATGAGTCCCTTGACATCAACACCTGTGTTGATGCTATCAGAATGGTGGTTCTCAAAGGATGATCTGTGAAGGCTTTCAGCTTATCCCCAGGTTGGGGGCTATGCACTTAAAGTCAGCTGCCATGCCTAAACCATTTCCCCTCACTGTCACTATGGATTCTACACAGTGAGCATCTGGAATGTGACAATAGCTATACAATTACTGCTGGTGTGAAGGCTCCCATCTTTAGAAAATATAAAAGTTAAAAAATTAAAAAATACCGAGTCCTTTCCCTGAATGTCTCTTTTTAGGCTACTATTGTACTGTTCTATTTCACTCCTTTTCTTTTTTCTTTCTTACCCCAATCCACCAAATCAAATACAGGACTAAAACATGCAGGCTGCAATGCTGGCATGTCTTCAAACCCATAATTTAAATATATGTTCAACATTTTAATGTGGAATAGGAGACACTGATTTTCTATGAGTTAAAAATTTCTAGAGAAACAGATACACTTGGTAATTTACTTCAACTGACTGACATGGGTTTAGTTCTTGTTCTCTGGTTTTATTTTTGCAGTAATTTTCAGATGACTTCTTAAGAAACATATTGAAGGACTTGAAATTTAGGCAGTAAAATAAATTACTTGTCCCCAGTAAGCAGCACCACACCCATGCATTATTCAGTTTCAGAATTTAGCTGACTATAACTGCTGAATTCAAAGACCCATGATCTTTCATATGTGGGCTTCAAAAGTACTAAAAACCAAAATGAAACAAAACAAAACAAAAAACAGAGATTGGTCACTGTATGTGAGAAACAGGTTCTAATTTTCTACTGGAGGGCACAGTCCACTTTGGAGAGAGGAGAGTGGGACCAGTTTTCATCTCACTGTTTATATAAAGAGGCCTGTGTAGCACCTTGAAATCACTGGCACCATTATTTCCAATTTTTCCCACAAATCTCTACATCTGCAGCCCTAACCTTCTCAGAGCTCTGTGCTCACTTCTAATTTCTTGATTGAGAAAACTTTGTGGAAGCCACTTTTGTACCTCAAACTCTGTACGTTCAAATCCATTTGATATTCCTCCTCCAAAGTCTGACTGCCAATGACGTCAGGAGACTCAAAAATATTTCTTTCATTGAAACTTTCATCTACATTTCTACTGTCACTAATCTTCATTTGTTTACTCATTCATTCAGTAGTTCACTCATGAGACCCTAAGCACTGTTTCAGGCACTGTGACTACCAGAGAACCTCAGGATATCGCCTAATGAACAATGGTAGCTATAACCCAAAACATAATCATTCCAAGCTGCACCCTCTCCTCTGACATCTCCTCTGACAACTACAATAATCCTTTACAGCCTCCTTTTATTCTGCCTCAAACTTTCTATCCTCTTCTTCCTCTTACTTTATCCTATTTCTCTATAGCTGGACACCTTTTCATAAAGCTCTCTTCTCAAAAACAGTCCGTGAATGTCCACAGCCAGCGAAGCAGCCCACATTCTGGCCCTTGGCAATTCTGGCAGTGTGTTGTAGAGAACAGAGTGCCTAGAGAGCCAGGGTTCAACACTGGGCCCGACCACTGGCATGAGGGTGACAGAGTCATAGCCTAGCCCTGTGCTTCAGGTGCCTGTCTTGTCAAACGAGAAGACCAGGCTAAAAATATATCCACTTCTAAAGTCTAAATTCTGAGCCTTTATGCTTCAGTCAACATAGGCATGCTCCAGCTAAGAAACAGTTTGCTTTTCCCATGCTGGTCCTGTTCCTCTGCCTCAGTGTCATGACTCTAGAATATCCTTCTTCTCTCTGTTTCTCTCCCATCAAAGAACCAAGTACATCCTTTATGATTTTGTTCAAATATCACCTTTCAATCTTCTATTAAGTGAGATCTTTCTTCAAACTCTCCTATGACTTTGTACGTAAAACTTTTTTATATCATGTACCTATACTCAAAGTGACTTTAAAATTCACACACTGAAGTCAGATATAAAGAAATATAATTTAATAACAAGCCTCAATTTCTCTGAAGAGCAGTAGAAAAATATGCATTCTAGGTAACATAGTCCATGTTTGCATAAATCTCACTCTTGCAGGTTCACAAGGTCTACTTTGCTTTCTTGGATATCCCACACCCCTACATCTTCCCCTTTTCCCCAGGTAGCTTCTAGGCAATGAGAGATTCCTAGAAAACTTAACTAGGAGGCTCCTGCCACACATACAGTCCTCAACTCCTCACTGGTTCCACTGAACCATGGCATTTCATTTGATCATTTGGGGAAAGTCTCTTTGCCTTGTACATCTCCTGGTGCTTCCCTATCCTAGATGCACCTGCTGCGGATGCCCACAGTGCCCTCCACTGCTCCTGACCCACCCTACCTATCTGACCTCTTCCTTGACATTAGGTCTCTGGTTCTCCTTTCTAGGCTAGGGAATTTCTGCATCTCCCATGCCATACACAGGCTGCAGGGAAGCAGAGTTGGGAGGGACCCCGTCACAAGTCCTCTATAAACCGAACACACACACACACACACACACACACACACACACCCCTACACATGAACCATCATTTCCACTCTACTAGAGTCACTTGATGTTACTGTGATATAAGAGGTGCAGCAACAAAAATTAAAGACATTAAAATTATATTGATTATTATTTTAGAACATGACTCCACTCATTCTGCTTTATGCTTTACTTATTGGAGACTATGCTTTAATGCCCCTACTAGAAGAAACCTGTGTTCAAACTGTGGTTTACTCTTCTCTGTATCCTACTTTACAATTAAGCCATAGAAATTTGCAAATCTTATGCCATGTTTTTATATCAATTTATTCAAAGTTGATTTCTCTTTTTCTTTCCTTAAAAAAAAAAAAGAAAGCAGGCATACAGAACAGACAGGTTTCAGGAAATTGAGTTAAACTCTATGTTTTATAGCTAGGAATTATGAATATTTATCGTAGAAGCCAAATTTGAAAATTAGGAGAAAGTTACATACGATTGAATGAATTACAGTGTTTATATGTTATGGAGGAATTTAAATGCTAATATAATCATAAATCATATTTACAGAATATCCTATCCAGGCCTTAGAAAATTGATCAATTAAGATCTGCATGCAAGTTGCATAAAAAATGTGCTACATTGCTTTAAACAAAACAGCTCTTATTGTCTTGTGAACAAGCAGTGCGGTGATGGCGGTCCACAGAGGACACACTAGCCCAACGCTAGAGTCTAGGGGCCAGGCTCCCTTTCTTCTCGTGTCAGCGACCTTGCAACGTCCTCCTAGTTGCATGAGGGATTCTGCACTTCCAGGATCTTCTCCTTATCCCAGACAAGGGAAGGATAAAGGATCCTTCCCCTAGAGAATTTTTGCCCTTTTGTTCAGGTAAAAATATTCTTACTAGAGACTTCTACCTACATATCATTAGCTAAAAACATTGTACAAATGCTGTCCACCTCCATAACAAGAAGAGTCAGGGACAGAGAATACTTCTTTAATTTTATTGCCTTTGCAGTCAAGAGACACAAGGAGAAACGTAGTTTGTGAAGCAGCAGCCTGTTTTTTTGTACAGGTCAGAATACACCTGAAATTAGGTGCTCAGCGTTGAGCACCATCTTTAACAAGAAACAGATGACAGAACAGCTGTTGCTGAAAACAGAAATATTAAACCTGAAGAAAAGGTGACTGTATAAAATAGCAATGCCTGTCTATGCGAAGGGCTATTATAAGAAGATTTGTTTTGTGTTGTTCACAAAGGCAGATGCAGAATCAATGGGTGGGTCTTATCGAGGAGTATTTCCTACTTTATCTTAGAGCAATTTATTTTCAATAAAAATAAACCTAATCAAATTCAATTAAGACAAATGTAGTTGGTTATTATGACAGAGGAGTATCAGGGAGCCTGAGGGTCAGCAGGCACGACAGGACTTCCAAGCCCTCCGGGAGCACACCTGTTCCGTCTCTCGCCTCCCTCCTCGCTTCCTCTGTCTTCGGTTCCTCCTCCTCTTTCCTCTCCCTCTCTCTCTCCACATACCAGTTCTCTGTTAAACTCGTCTCTTTTGCTCATGGTCCCCCTCAAACATTCCAAAGGATGAATTCCTACAGTTTAAAAAGCTGGTGTCTGGGCTCAACTCCAAATTTCTGAGAGGAACCTATCTCGGCGGACCAGCAGAAATCATCTATCAGATGCAATCAAGGAATATAAGCATACGCGAACATAGGGGTATTCTTGTTTAAACTGGAACAAGGCAAATTCTCTAACAGGGCCTGAAGACAAAAATAACGTGGGTATATCGAGTAAATATTCTAGTGTCTACCCTCTGCCTTTCATCTTACTCTGTCATATGAGTCTCTCTGAAAGACAGTTCTGTTTTATATCATGTATGCACAACTTTCAATGACTAGACTGTATGTAGAATACTGCCTAGCACTCAAGGGCCTTCACCGTGGGGTCCCAATGTACTACTCTAATTTGATTTTTTGCTACCCCCTCTCTTGCTCCAGCCAAACAGAGCTATTCTATTTTCTCCCTTACACTCTGGCTGACCACACATGATGATTTGCCTAGTTCAGTCTGTTGCTTAGGTGTAATTTTTAATAATAGCACTTTAATGGTGCTTCCTTTACTCTCCAATATGTCCCAGTTTAGATGACAAAGTGGCTGTCCCTCTACCTAGAGGCCCATCCCCTTATCAGCATTAAAATCTCAAAGCTGAACTACTATTCAACATCCAGAAAAAATGCCAACTTACCTTCACATAAAGCCTTCTCTGACCTGATAAGGCCAAAATAATGTTTCCTTCCTCTTAACTCCTTGCTTCCCTTCTTTACTATCCATGACATTTCCTATATTTTATCATCATTGAAACTTATGATTGTCCCAGTGTTCACTTGGAGGACCCATATTAATAATACATGATTACTTTGCTTCGGTTAGGAGGCAAAACCAAAGAATGTGTTTGGCTAACCTCAGTGCCCCTTGCAAGTGCTAGGAAAACAAAATTGTGTGGATGAGTGAAATCAACTAAGAGTCTTACTTTAACATTAAGTCAGTGGCTGCTGTAGGAAACTGAAACAAAATCTTTTTTCTTTCTTTCTTGGTTGCCTTCACTGTGGAGTCCCCATTAGCTTGGGAGAATGGTTGACGTATTAGCTGGTACAACAGAGGGGGCTGGGCTGCGTGCAGAGGCAGTTCTGGGGGCAGGTCTTCCCCTCAGCCACCTCAGATCTCTTGCACTTATTGGCAACCCCTGGAGCCTGATTATGAAGTCATAGGGTAGGGGCTCTCAGGGCAGATAGTTCTGGACTCAAGCCCCAGTTCTGTCACCTCTAGCTCTATGAGGAAGACAAATTACTCGTTCTTTGGAAACCTTGGTTTTCTTACCCTTAAAATAGAGTGTGACTGAAGATCTCACAGAATAATTTTGAGGACTGAAAGAGATAATTTGTGTAATCTGCTCTGCACAGTATGATCTTACATATTTGTATCATCTTATGGTTCAAATTCTATGAAACGTACCCCAGGAGCTGTTGGAATTACTGCCAGGTTTTCAGAAAACTACAGAAACACCAAGCATTTCTGAAAGTGGAGTAAATGTCTCACATGCATAAGGACCATTACAATTAAAAACACTAGAATAAAGTAGGAAATAATCTAAAACCACAGTGAATTTTCTTTATCAGTAGATAGTTAATAGCATTAATTGTGTAAGATGACTGACCATGGGATTTTAGGTGTCAGTAGACTCTGTATTTGAACAGGGTGGTAGTTCCCACATTTACCAGAAGGGTTTTCCAATTTCTAATGGACCCCTTTCAAAGGGGAACTTCCCATTCTGCCGGGTCTCTGCGACCAGTCGTTCTCCTCAACATACATGCCTGGCTCCACTGGCTTGAGCCAGGCTTCGTAACTGAGTCCAGACTGGCGCCCATGCCCAAGAGCCCTGTGACCTCATGTTGCATATGAGGGCGGGGACTACGTGCCTGGGAATTGTGAGACAGAACCTAAAAGTGTAGTCAGGCAAAGAGCCTCTAGCAAGGGCCAAATCAAATTCCCAGACGCTTATGCAAATGTCTTGTCACTTAAAAGTTGCTGGGCAGGAGGGAAAATTCAGATAGGAACTCAAGCAGATGCAGAGAGACAAAACGTTCAATGTAGAAGGTACACCCCGCCTTGTGGGTGGAGTGATTCCAGTCCCAAGAAGCCACAGCTAGCTACCTCAACCACTTCATGGAGGCCAGAGTGCCTGAAATCTAAATTGGCCAGTGAATACAGTCCCTCTATTACAGTCCAACCATGCCATTTTCTCACATAAATGTGTTATATCTTCTACTTGAGTATGTTCAAAAGTAAAGTTTGGCTCCAGTGTATATCCCATGTAATATCTAGGAAGCGTGTCTTGCACATATTGATATTGAGATATCTCAGGGTCTACATGAGATATCTGCTAATTAGCACCATTCATCGTTGGAAGAGGCTGCCTTCTCTGATGGTAGTTTTAATAAAACATCCGATAGTGAGGCCTTACAAGAATTAGACTTGAAGGCATCCCAAATTGCTTCCAAACCCAAGAATCAATAATTCTGCATTATGAGGTTCACATCTGTAATTCTGTGACAATGAAAATTGGACTCTGAGTGACTTTATGGAAAGTATTTTTGAAAAGAGAATTCAATCAATATTCTCTTTGATGAAAAGCATTTTTTAAATTTCCTGTAGATTTTAAACATTGGATAACTGCAAATCTTCATTAGGATATAATTATATCATCATCTTTTCCTAGTCGCTGGTATGTGCCAGGGTGCCATAATTATACAAGTAACTATGAAAAGAAAATGTGTCCCTCCAAAATCAAATTTATTTTATTCCTTTTAGTAAAAATGCCTTGGCAAACCTATTAAAATTATTATAGATATAGAGAAGCTCTACTTTGGGGGAAAGATACTAAAATAGAGTAAAGAGAAAATCATGATAGATGGAAATATTACATAATAATACTCCACACGTGAAAATGCCTATTCTCACTTCCGTAGAAATAATAGAAGAATGCACTAAAGTCTGCTCACCATCCATAGAGGTTCATGTGTTTAAAGATGTTTTATGTACTTTGCCTTTTTATTGTACCTCTGACTTTGGTTAGTTTATGGCTCTGTTTCAAGTTTACTTTTATGGAGATTAATGCAATTTATACAGTATATTTTATTTTATGATATACTTAACAATAAGTGGCTAGTAATTAAGACTGTATGAGATCGAGGAAAAATGCCCAGGAACTAAATACCTTTTAAAAATATGTGTTCTTTGAGTTTAACAGCATTTGACCTATTTAAATAGCATTTGACCTATTTAAATAGCTTAATTAAATTAAAGTTAATAGAGTTTAATTAAACTTATAGTCAAAGAAAAAATATTTTTTCTTAAAAAGAAAGTTGCTTTAGGGTCACAGACATTTTTCCTTGATTCTTGGTGAAGAAACAGCTTTTGGTAATTGGGAGTTTTCAGAATTAGAATATAGTAAAAAGCTCACAAATGAAGTACATTGTGTGAGACCTAGAGAGTATTTCATTTCCACAGGTAAAATCTCTTACAGAAAAACCTACGGTGGGCAGGCAGAAACTGTTAACATGTCAGGCTAACCAAAATTTTATCACATTCCACATTTAAACATGTAGCAAAAATGACTGAAGCTAAGCAGAGATGGAGAATAGCCTCTCTAGCCAACCTCATGCGTAGGGTCCTCAAAAATGCTAGTTCCTAAGTGAGACAGAGGAGGGCTTGTTTAGGGCTTTTTCATTTGTTTCTCATCCGTGTTGTGCAATGATGGACTTAGTTCTTGAGTTGGACAGAAGCCTGCTTCTAAAAGGCAGGGTCAGGAGAAGAGTTGATGAGATGGCAGGAAACTTGCAGAGCTGCATCAGCCAGCCAGACCTGATGGTGCCATGTGGCCTCTGCCAGGGCTAATCTTAACAGCATCACATACACAGCCAGACTCGCTTTTTGTTAACTCGTATTGACATGTTTTTTTCCAGACGTATGGATTGGCACATGGGTCAAATACCCAGTCTCATAATAAATCAAATTCCAATCCTCTGAAAAAAGTGAAATTCTATATATCTAAAGCAACAATGTAAAATTAAATTTTAAATGCAATTTCATTTAAAGGTAAATGAAATTTACCTTAAAGGTAAAATGCAGATTTTTTTTAAGTTGCAGAATAGAAGAATAAGGACTATTTAACTCCAAACTGAAATCTTCTTTTTTCTTGGCTTAGAAGAAATGAAACTGGGGTTATGCTAATCTACATTGTCATGTCCATGAAAACACTAAAGTAATGACTTAAAGCCAAAATAATTAACCCTACTTTTGATTTTGATTTGTGTATAAATGCATCTCAAATTTTCTTTTGTAATCTATTAGTACAGCAAATGTTGTGTAGCACTTGGCACAATGCAGTTGCTGAATAATAAATGAGAGAATTAATTAATGAAAATATAAATTTCAGATGTCTTCAGTCATGTGCTTAACTAAAATCCCAATTAAAACCAAAAGCCTTTTTTGGATTATCTGTGAATATTATAATAGAACAATTCTCTCATTTCTTAAAAGAAAAAGGAACTGACTTCTTTTTCATCAATGTTATCATTATTCTTAAATTTTAAAACAGATCTTTAAAAGAATCCCTTCAATTACCTTAAAAGAAAAGATACATTTTCAAATGTGACTTTCTGGTGACATGGGTTTTGATATTATTCTTTGGTTTGTATACCTTTTCTGTAAAATGAATGATGATTATTTTATAGTCTACATCACTATGAGCAGCAAGTGGAGTATAAAAAAAAGTGAAGAAATACAATTCTGGCTGTACTTATGATTACCTATGTGAATTTTGGCAAGTCATTTAGCCTATTTAGGCTTTAGTTTCCTCATCTGTGAAGAAGAATTTCATTCAAGAGCTGTTGTGAGGACAAAGGAGATATGAATACATTATAAGACACCATGTCTATGTAAGGCAGTTCTGTAACATTTATGAGAATCACATTTTGCAAATTAGACCAGTTAGAGATTAGAACATATCTAGGGAGAGTGGTGAATGATAAAGAATACTGGACTTGGTATCAAGATGTATATTCAAGTTCCAACAGCTCTTCCTTTGTGACCAAGGCCCTTAACCACTCTGAACCTCAGTTTCCTCATCTACAAAGTGGGGGTAATAATACCTCACAGTGCTGTTGTGGCCTAATATATAGAAAAAATTAAGGAGGAACAGACAGGACTCTTTTCTGTGAGGGAAGAGGCTGGTCAGCCTTCTCCATTCCATGGAGACAAAGGGTAAGGCTGCACCCGGTGGCTCCCATCTCCAAGCATGAAGAACCCAGAGACTCTGATGAAGATAAAGTTCAGGCAGGTCACAGCTACTTGGCTTTGTTTTTAAACTCGAGGGGCTCACCCACTCACTCTCAAAGCCTCCATCTTGTTTTTCTAATGCCAGGTCTAATTTCTTCAAGGAAGAGCCACGACCACAGTCAGGTGGCCGGCAGAGATCTTAGAGGTCCTTTGAGAGTGGGTAATGTTTGCTCTTTCGTATCAATCTTCCTGCTTTCCAAGTGCAGTCCTGCAACTTTCATACAGGTCAAGTCCTTGAGCAAGTATTTGGTTTCTTTGAACCTTGATTTTCACACATTATAAAAGAGGAATTACATCTATTCAGCAGAGTTTGCAAAGATTGAGAGGATTAAACACCTGTAATGTGGTAAATTTTACATAAACATTGGCTCGTTTTTGGTTTAGGTCCTTCATTTTATGGACAGAGAAAATAATAACACTAAATGTGAGCAATGCCTGGTATACCTTGCCTTTTGAACTTATTTACCCATGTGTTTCCTTATCTAATCCTTTTTTGCCCCATGGAATGGTCCTTATTATTAGCACCATTTTGTACAGCAGGACACTGAAGCACAAGCAGATGATATAACCAAGATCCTTTCCAGAACTCTACTGCAGATCTCTGGACCCCCAGAACAATGCACTTTCTGTTGGCTCATGCTAGCCCTCTGCAGAAGTATTAATAATAGGTAACATACTACTGGCTACTGGGCACTGGCACGTGTTATCTAATTTAAGTCTCATGACAACTTTTCAATGAAGATAATATTAGAGTTCCCATTTCAAAAGAGTTCAAGTAACATGTACAGGGCCACTGGGTTATTAAGTAGTAGAGCCAACCAGTTTAAATCCAATGTTTCATGTTTTATCATGACCCTAAACTTCAGTCTACAGACAGAAAGCTATGCAGGAGCACAGTGTTCAAAAAAGAATGTCATCATCCAACAAGTGATGCTCAGCCTGTCTTTATCTAGCATTATGAGAGATGTGGCAGGACACGGAATAACACCAAGACCACCATATACAATCTATTGTGCCAGGCACTTTCCTGTTATCTTCACAACCTCAAAAGGTAAATGTTTTTACCACCCTTGAAACTGAGACTAAGAGAAATCATTTTTTACTTAAAATTACAAAGCTCATGGCAGAGCTAAGATTTGACCCCAGGTGTGAGAGCAAAACTCTTGACCTTTCCATGACACCGACACTGTAGGCTTTTAGAGCATAGGGGATGGGTTACACATCATCTCTGCTCGTACTCATGCTCACCAATGAGCAAACTGAGTCTGTAGAAGCTCACGTTTTTCCTTGCAGTTAGAATTTATGATAAAGGCTAACTTGTTGAACTCTCAGCCCAGTGATCCTTCTACCTCATTATTCAGTAGAAACGTGAACTCTGTCCCAGGGAGCTCATACCTAATGTGGAGAAACACAATTAGAGAGCAACACAAACTAACATGTGGTAGAGGCTGCATCCCATGCAGAAGGGTCACATTTTCTAGAAGCATACGGAAGCTGAGTCAGTGGGGACAAGAGAGGTAAGCGGGAGAGGGCACCGAGAAGCACAGCAAGGAAGCCCCTGAAAGTGCAAATTCCCAGACCAGGAACAGAAAGTCTGACATGAGTAGCCTATTTTGTTGACCAGCTCTGATTCTGAAACGTGCTAAAATTCACTACTTCAGGAAATAGGAAACTTGCAGATATGTTGAAAAGAGCAGTAAAAAATAAGATGGGGTGTGGAGAAGAAGAGCAGATTAAGCAGCATGTTGTAAAATAGGCAAAAAAATTCCTGTTTGGTATCAGGCGGGGAAGCGCTGAGGCAGGCGAGTGAAGATGAATGAGAGCTCTCTGCAGCATGGCTTGAGCAGGCGAGAACACAGGATGAGGAACGAGCAGCAGAAAGGTCTGGACAAGGCAAAGGCATGCATTTGAGAAGCATTTTGAACAGGAAACCCATGGGACCGGGAGTATAGGATGAATGGTATGGGCACCTGCACGGAGAAGTCAGGTCTGGCTCTGAAGGGCACGCCTACGCAGACCTAAAAGCTAATAAATACTACTTCAGCTGCACATGCTGACAGAGTTAAAAATTCTTCATGAAACATATAGTCATAAAAGACATAAAGTGCTCCTTTCAGCAACTCCTATGTGAGAAAGGAGGCCCACCTCACATTCCTCAAGACGTCCTGAAAAGAACCCTTTTAAAGACACAAATTAGAAAATGTTTTTCTGATACCTGAACGCACCCAACCAGGGAGGCCCTCAGTTTGGCTCAGAAAAGGTCTATTGGTTAACTCTTCTTCTGCAGTTTGCTTTATGCCTCTTCATTTTTGCCCTAAGACTGAACAGTGAAAAACTAATGCTGCATATTCAGAAAACTATTTTCCAATAATCTTAAAATGCTCAACCAGCATTTCTATTGAGTCCTTTTTGAAGCTGGAGGGTAGATGAGGTGCTACAATTGGCTATCGAGGGGTTCTAGTCTGGAACGGGTAACCATGCCAAAACAAGAGGACAAAAATCATCAAGATAAGAGTACAACTCAGATTATTTCATTTAAACCAGATAAACCTCAAATACCTGTGAGAACTTTCCAGTTGTTGTTTTTTTTTCCCAACTAAAGGATCCAGGTATTTGAAGTTTTTCCACTAACACTTGAAAATTTGTAGTGCTATACCACAGTCCATGTAATGTGTCAGACATGATCTAAAATGAAAACCTGAGACTCAAAGCCTCACCAGCTAAGTGACAGAATGTGTATGTTTTCTTAACTAATCACACACTATAAGTGAGCACTCCAGAGACACTGAAGGGTTCGAGTAAAAAAAAAAAGGTGTTTTAATTGGACTACAAAGTCCACTTCACTAGCTAGAATATTAGCAAAAGCCAATGGATAAACTGTTAATCTGTGAACTGTGCACTTTTAAAAATTGGCTTTATACATGATCCTTGATGTAATCTCAGTTTTCAACTTGAGAACTTTGGGTCCTGTAACTTAAAAAGGAAAAATAAAAAATTCCTGTTCTTATTTAGGCAGTTTATGACAGTAAAATAACACGTTCTTTTTCCCAACACACATGCAAATATACTGAGAATCCACCCACTCATCAAAGCACTGTGATTATTGTGGCAAATTTTAGACTTTTATGAGATGAACTGGTCAATCTGGGCTGACAGTAATAGCATTTTAAGTACTTCTAAAACTAATTCAATAATTTTAAGTGTTTAAATACTTTATTTAAATTGCTGTCATTCTCATTTATTTATTTATTTATTTACTTAGGAAATCAAGTACCTGCTATATAACAGGTACTGCTAGGTGTCCAAAAGAGGATGGTTGAAATGTGTGGGAAGGTAGGATTATAAAAATGAAGTACAGTATAGTGAGAGTTATGTAAACAGCTAGAATTTAATGTGAGAAACACAGTATTGCACAAATAACAAATGCTATGGATACACAGCAATATGAAGGCAAATGTTTCATTTGAACCTGCCCATTTACTGTTTGCATGATGGAAGAGTTTATCCCATAGCCACAGTGGCCATTTAGTGGAGGATGGGGTAACAAAATGAATAGGCACAGATTGCTAGGCTGCACAGAGTACATTCCTATCTTTGACTGGGCAGATAATTAGTTCCAGTAGGAATGCAGGTCAGCTCTGTCCATCATTAGGGAATTCCCTGGAAGTTTGGGGACCAATAGAGCTCATGACTATGGACAATGTGATAGATCCCAGGAATCACACCTGTGAAGTTAAATGGTTATTTGAGGAGGTCCTTTTCTGCAGCCTACCACTTCCTACAGGTCACCACTCAGATAGAATATGTAATCTGATGGGCATATAAAATCAGGTACATATATGACTACACTCACAGAGCTAGGAAAATTGTTTAAGAGAGGTTCAGAGTACCACTGGTGCCAGAGGAGGGTGAAAAACTCCCAGTTAGTGAATCAGAAAATATCATACAGAAATAAGAGTATGCATATTTGAACAACAGTTTAAAGTCAATGAACAGAGAGACCAGAGAAGAAGAACACCTCAGTCAGAGAGAAAGCATGTCCAAAGGCCCAGAGAAAGAAAATGTTAGGTTTGTTAAGGAAGAGCAAGTAGCAAGAAGGAAGAGAGGCATAAACAAGGACCAGAAAACAGACATAGGAGGAGAGAAGAAGTGTAAGGCTGGGAATGGGAAAACATGGATAGTGGAAACAAAATAGAAATAAAAACCTCATAACGAACAGCCTGTGTTCATGAGTTCCCTATGCTCAAGCTTCTTAATCTATACGATAGAAGAATGCCTGTTTATCTTTCTCTCCCTAAGCAATTACGCATTTTCACTCTATGCCTAAGAGGTAAGTAGAAGTCCAGATATGTTATTATGAACCTGAATAGTAACAGCTAATGTTACACTGCTAGGCCCTACTGCACTTAAGTAGCCCAATTCTGTGATAGAAGTAGTAGTACTATGCTCATTTTGCAGATGAGAAAACTGAAGGTTAGTGATGCTAAGCTTTCCCAAAGTCACAAAGTCAATAAACAGAGAGGCCAGAATTCAAATGCCAAATGTGAAACTGAAGAAAAGTTTGTTCCTGTGCGCTACACATATGATCTTTGTAAGGGCTTCCAAAGTCATTTTATTCAAATGACCAATCTTTACCGTATTTGTTTAAAAGAAAAGTGAACCAACTAAAATTAAACTTCTTCTTTCTCAGCTCAGAGGAATGTTTTCATTCTTTTCCATCATATGTTTCTGACCATCTTCACAATCAGAGTCAGTCTAACATAATCCTGAAAAATTCCTGCCCCAAGTCCAAAGGTCCCCCAGGACCTTGGAGGATCAGATAACCCCTTTACCAAACACGATCACCAAAAGGAAGCACATTACTCTCTTCCCTCAAAACAAAATACCAACATTAGGGGAAAATCGACCTTAAATGAAAGCAAGAAATTGATCATAAAGAAGAACTTTCTTGAAAATATCACTACTTTGCAATGGTGTGGGTAAAATTGCAGTATTTCCAGAATCTCTCACCTGGCCTTAGTACATCTCCATATCCATAGGTGTTTCCAGGGAGTGGAGAGAAATAGTCTATCTCCATATCAATAGTGATGACGAGGGTCAGGAGGAGCAAGGGCCTATCTGGGCCAGAGAGGTTGGGTCGGGTCCCTTTTTGTAGCCTAGTTGCAAGAGACACCAGCAAGCAGATGTGGATGACTGCTTGTAAGCACTAAACAGGTTTCTCCCACTTTATTTCTCTCTTTGACTGATTTTGGCTTCAAAGGTTATTTGCCCAGTACTGGGAACATATTTTTTCCCCAGAGCTACAAATGGTTTTACTTTTCTCCTATACATGTAAGAAAGAAAAATATGCATGTATACATGGATGTTGGATTACCTTCAAATGACTCCAAAAAAGAGTCATAACATTCCAACAGATGTAGTATTTCTAGGTGAAACCCATATAATGATAATAATGATCTTTTCTTTTTTAATTTTATAAAGGCAGCCCACCTAGATGAATTCCTACATCTCAGATTTAATTTTAATTTAACTAAGTTAGCTAAAAAATAAAAAAAGAGGGGATAGGGCACTAAACAAAACACCTTCTCCAAATTCCCCAAAACTCACCCATATGCAGTACTTTAATTAAGGTTGAATACAAGAGTTTATGAGGAAAATTCTCACTATTTGAGAATCAGTAGAGAAAGAGAGAGAAGTAACACCAGTTGCCTCCCCTTTCTCTAAATTTTCCAACTTTAATCCCAAGGAAGAATATACCAAAGCTTTTACTCTTTCCTGGAATGACAGAATCTCTACAGAAAGCAATGATCCTGATAAATAAAATGCCATTAAGTCTGAAAGCAGTAGATTCATAAACAACATTTAAATTGTTTCCATGTGCCTTCTACTCACCCAGAATCAGTCATCATGATTGGTGTATTATAATGTACCCTGACTGAATTGGTCTCTCTTGCTTTTTCCCAAGGGAACTCAATTTGCTAGCATGAAGCCTTCCCCTGCCTCCCTTTATTTTTTATTCTTTTCATATTAACTACAATACAAAGGACCAAAGTGAAACCCAGACTCGGAGATTCTCATTTTTAACCAATGGCAGGCATTTGTTCCATTGAAAAGCTCATTTAGCATATTTTATTTTACTTTTCTATTCACTTTTCCATTAATTTTCAAGTCCAAGTTTTGGGACAATAAAGCTCTCAGTTATCTCAAGGAAACTATTTAAAGTGCAACAGGGAGTCTGGAGATAAAAAAAAATAAAATAAAGTGCAACCAAATTTAAATCTACAAAGTGTTTTATTTTTTTGATGCAACTTTTTACCTTTCGGATATTTGTATTTAACAATAATTAAAAGAAAAGTGAACTTTGGAACCGTGTGCATTCTTTAATGTACTTGATATAGGAGATGGAAAAGCATGAAGTGTTATTTAAATTCTAGTTCTAAAGCATATCTTTGCTAATTCCATAGGAAACTGGGAATTGGTGGTGTCAGCTATACCAACTAGGTCATAATCCTAGACACCATTGCACTAATAGATTTTTGCTTGTATTTTATAATTACCTTTAATAGCTGTATGTTGCCTATGGTAATGACCAAGTCTCTTTGTATTAAACAAAATACATATGTCATTAATGCCCAGAATATGAATAAATGAAGGTAACTCCCTACCGAGGAACAATTTGAAAACAGTAAGATCTCCATCCGTTTCAAAAGCATATTCCCACTGTTTCACAGAATGCCGTATTGGCTATGTTATTCAAACCAAGTTGAAACATAAATGTGCACAGGAGAAGTCACATTCTGGCACTTTCTCAAATTTCTCCACAGGGCATCACTAACAGAGGAAAGTGAAGCGTAGATTCATAGACTGCTCCCAAGGCAACCCACCTCCAACTTGAAATTTCCTTGAAGTCTCAAGATAGAGCTTTAAAATGAGTGCAAATTGTATCTCCTGCTGCCTAAATGTATCTGTCTGATTTAATATGAAAATTAAAGTGCTTCTCTGGATTAAAACTGACATCTGACAACAGTGTAGCTTGGCACTTCTGGTGTTCCTCTGAGATCTGCTGGGGTTTGCTTACCTTTAAATCATTACGATCAATTAGCATGATGCTGGGAATTAGGACATTAGCTGCTTTCAGTTGCTTTCTCTTTTTTAAATGGAAAGAGAGGGTGGAGCCAGAGACTTAGGAAGGGGAAGAGGCCAGCAGTGAGTGATGAAGTCCTGCACCAACGCAATTGTGTCTAGTAAGAAAAAGATGCCACAGGAAGTGGCTAAAAGAACAGCTTAAGGGGAAACCAAGTCAAACGTCACAATTTGCCTGGGGCCAAAGGGTGATGCTTAATAGAAAATGTAGTGACTGGACTTGGTAATTTAGGAAAAAGGAAATGCTCCTGAAAAGTGGAAGGAGCAAGCAACTAAATCAGTTCTATCAATAAAGGAAAGGTAACTTCTTGTTTCATTTGCATATTTTAAAAGCATAAAAATGAAGAATTTTAGTTTCTTATGTATTAAAAATAAAGTTATATAGTAAATCTCATTTTTATAAGACATTTTCAATTACATGAGGCTTAGTAGAGTGTAAGCTTTAATTGTTTTGATGACATTTTAAATTACTAACAAAAGAAAAAATAATGAAGTGTTAATAACATATAAAGATGCAATATGCCATTATCCTTTAGGGTTTAAATATTATTCAAGTGGAACTATTAGTTTTAATTAAAGTACAATGAAAACATAAGATTTGGATTAAAGCCATATTATAGTGCTGTTTTCAGGGGACTAAAAATTTGAATGTAAATGTGATCCTGAAGTCAGTTGTCTTTTGGTCAAGAATATACACCGTCATATCTCTGAAATTTACACCTTTAAATCATTAAATTATATCTTATCAAAAGATATGCTTAGTGATTATATTAACAATTTGCAGTACAGATTTTTAACCACACATACAGGACAGCTAAAAATACAAACACATAGTCAATTAGAGCAATCAAACATAATCTTGTGTCTTAGCCTCAACATAATGGATATCATTAGTTGATTGTTTTTCTAAGCTCTTTATTGTATAAGTGTTCACATATATACAAAAGATAAATTCTCATGTACCCATCATTCAACTGCAGCAATTTTTCACCAATCTTGTTTCTTCCAAAAGTGTGTGTGTGTGTGTGTGTGTGTGTGTGTGTGTGCATGTCTGGAATAATTCACAGCAAATCCCATATTATTTTACTCATAAATATTCATAAATATTTTAATATGTATATCTGATTTTACATAATCTCCATTGCCATTAAAATGCAACCCTTTAAAGTCATATTTGATTATGTTCACTAGTAAGTTATTTAATCAGCTGTATTTTACTGAATAGAGTATGTATAATTTCATATTTCAATACTACTATGTAAGTGTAAATATGTAGTCTGGATGTACACATATCATCCAGGTATACTATTTTCACTGAATTGACTGGTAAATTCAGTTAAAACTATACTAAAGGGCTTTTCTGTTCTGCTTTTTTTGGGGGGGCCTACATTTGCCAGTCAAATCTGTGAAACCATCTGTGATTCTAAGCCCCATCTTAAAAATAAGCATCTGATAGTGTATATGCTGGACCAAATCAACCACATCTTAGTCAAGTTATATACATGCCAGGTTGTGTAATCAATAGTTGATGCTTAATCAAGCAGTTCCATTATGCCAAGATCACTCTGAAATGGGTAAAATAGAAAGGCAGTGAGGGTGTGGAAAGAGAGCTTTGGAATCCACACAAACCTAGGTTCCAATCTCTACTGTGTAAAGCAAGCAACTTATTTTAGCTTCAAGATACTTAATTAATGCCAGTTGAAGTCTGAGTCTCAAAACCTCACCTGTAGTATGGGGATAAAAATGCCATTTTAGCTATTGTGAAACTTATATGAACTTAGAGTATGTAAAGCATCTGCCACATGACAAATAATTAATAAAATCCCTTCCTAACAAGCTTCCTAATCAATACTCAACAAGTAGGTAAAAGCCAACTAAAAATTATGCTCAGCTCATATGTCATTTAAACATCTTATATATTTCAAATACTAACTATTCCGTAACACCAGCAACAACAGATGGTAATCATTAAAAAAATACTTATAACTTTATTTTTTCATTAGATGTATGAATTTACTTGTTTCATTGATACTTGGTAATACAGTAAAGAAAAATAATTAGCAGTCTCTACTTGACTTGGAATAAGTTGTTATGAAATAAAGTCTCTTGATGCTATTTTTCTCAGGTAGTCCTCAATGGATGTGTACACTGGGGATCAAGAGCTTTATGAGGTGGTTATTAATGAATCTTTAAATTTACAGATGAAGAAACCAAGCCTCTACGGCGCAATTAGGGTCAGCAAAGAAACTTAGAGACTGTTGCCCAAAACCAAATGCATTCCATTAACTTATCTGTCCTCTAATGATTTGCAGACCCTATGAAAAGCATCCTGTTCCCCCAGAAAAGAAGGAGACATTAACATGCATTTGGATATCCTACCATTTTACTGTATTATATTGAAAAGTCAAAACTCAATTGTCATGGAGCTATGCTATGATGACCTTGTGAAATGCCCTACGTATAAATACACAAAAACCCACCTGTTCTAATAATCCCGCTGTGCCTTTGTGGCTCCCTGAAACCCTGCTTGTTGATGAAGATGCTTTTTAATGCAGCAAGGTTGAGGGTTATTGATCTATAAAAGTCTTTATGATTCAGCTGCTGTGGAACTGTCTACAATGCCTGGGCCTCAGGAGTGTGATTTTCCAGTGACGCCAAGTTGATTTTTGGAAATTTACATGCTGTTATCTGTTTGACAATAAATTGCTGTGTAAATCCTTTATGTGATACACATGCAGGACTCTCTATAATAACAAGCTGTATATCTTAATAGCCAATTTGTCTTTTCTCTTTCTCCCCCTTTTTTTTTTCATTGCTCCTGAAAACTGGCCTTAATCTGCTGCAGAGGTCACTTACAAGTAGAATAAAGCAAGGAAGTTATTTTAGCTGTAGATTTCATTCCCCAGAGTACTCACTGCATTGTGCTGCTTACCTGACAAACTGACCATTTCTAGTTTTTAAGGATATCTTTCCAAAGGAGAAAACATATTGAAGGGCCAAAGCTCCAAAACCAGAATACCTGATTTGACCCTAGTTCAATGACTGACTGGTTCTGTGATCTCAGAGAAGTTGCATAGTCTGAGCTTTAGTTCCTCAGATGTGAACTAAGGAAATAGGTACAACTGTTCCCACCCCATAGAATTATTGTGAGAATCAAATGAGTTAAGAACACTGAAAGTTCTTGAGTACCTGGTACATACTAAGTTCTCAGTAAACATGAATTATTGCTATCATTTCTATATATAAGAGATCTGTCATGTTATAAGTAATATTTGAATGCTTACTTTGTGCCAAGCATAGTGCCAGGTATTTTCAAACTCTTTTAATCAATTCAATGTTCATAGTAGTATTTAAGTACATGCTTTTCTCTCTATTGTACTCATAAACTAAAACTCAGAGAGGTCATTTAAACTGCTGAAATTCACAAAGCCAGCAAGCAGCTGAGCTGACAACTGACTTGCTCAGCAAGCAAGAAGTACAGTTCATGGAGCAGGGCCCCTGCACTATCACTCTTTTTTCAGTGCAGCTTCAATATGGCTAATAATTCTAATGATGGGAATATTTTAATAAATGTATAGGGGCCAGAAGAAGTTAGCTTTTACAAAATCATAATACTATTGATACATAGCATATAACCATTTAAAAAAATAAAAGAAACTCATCAATTAACCTTCTGTTTTATATACAAGTGGACTGACTTTTCCTCCATTAATGTAAAAGGCACATTACAAAGGAGACATTACAAAGTATGTACTGCAAATTGAGGACAATAATAGAACTGAATTCATAAGGCAGTTAGGATGATTAAATCATGTGTGTTAAGTACTTAAAAGAGTGCCAGCACATAGTAAGCACTTGTATAATTTATTATTATTTTTAATAATGATGACAAGGATGGGTTTTTGCAACCTTAGCACTGCCATTGCTTGGCATTTTTTACTAATGATAAAAATCACCAATTCTATCCAACACTGTGTTTATAAAATAGGTAGCTCATATTCAGTGTTGTTCACAATAGGTGTGCCTCAATTCAAGAAAATTTATACTAAATTTTAATAGTTCAATTATTTTAATCAGATAAAGATTATCATATTATGAAACATTATACATAGGTTTTGTTTACTTGGTTATTTTTTTTAAGCCATTGTTTCCACAATTGGATACAACTCCTTCTGTAGAATGACAGCTGGACAGAAAGGCCAGTGTGCATAATGGGGGAGATGGGGAGAGAGCGTGCAAATACAGGCACACACATTTTATAAAGAGCTATAGGTCCTTGCAAGTGGATAAAGCATCACACAAATTACAACATGAATACATAGAAATGTGTTTACCAAACTTTGATTTACATCAGCTTTTCAAGAACATAGCAATTGGATCAAGCAGCATGGCACCTGCCATAGAATCAATATAATGTGGTGGGTGAAGGGCTGTTGTGCTGATTCTAGCTACAGGAAATGAACAAAACTATTAGTCCCTTGTAGAGCTCCTGATCTCTTCTCAGAGAACATAAAGGGAGTCTTAAAAGAAAGAGTGGTTCAGGCAGACAGTGGTGAATAATCACTTCTCTTACTGTATAATGTTAACGTTAATTGCAAAATCTTTTTACTCTTCAGCCATAATGCAGAACAGGGGTTGGAAAACTTTTCTATAAAAAAACCAGATGGGGGGCGGAGCCAAGATGGCAGCATGAGTAGTTCAGTGGAAATCTCCTCCCAAAAACATAGATATTTATGAAAATACAATAAATACAACTATTCCTAAAAGACACACCAGTGGATACAGTACAACAACCAGGCTACATCTACATCTGCAAGAACTCAACATCACACAAAGGGGGTAAGATACAAGCCATGGCCTGGCAGGACCCAAATGCCCCCCGACCCCAGAACCTGGTGGGAAGAAAGGAGTCAGAAAGGGGAGGGAGTGAAAGCCCAGGACTGCTAAACAAACAGCTCTAGGAATCCACACCCAGAGCGCAGACACATGGTGCACAGGGTGCTGGATATTAGAGAAACGGAAAAGCAAAACCTGAGGGCAGGTTCCTGCAACTGGCACCCCTGAGACAAAAGAAAAGTGAGTGCTTTTTGCAAGTCTTAAAGAGACAGGGACCCCATAGCTGGACAAAGTCGTCCCGACACACTTAGCCAGCGGCTGGGAATCCTGGGGAACTTTAGGCGCCCTAACCCCCTGGGCAACAGTGCAGCTCTGAAGCCCCTCACAGCACTAAGCAGCCTGCCAGTCATTCCCCCCACTGGCATGGACCCCGAGACACCGGCCCAGTAATGGGAGAGTGGCAGTGCACGCCAGGGGCGGCGGAGCCACAGGGAACCAGGAGTGGCCTGTGTGAGCATGCCACAGTGGCAACAGGAGCTGCAGAAGGGAAAGGCATCCAGCAAGCAGGAAAGGACTTTCTTCTCCCACTCCCGGGAGCGGCCCGAGTATACTGGCAGTGGCAGCTATGGAGGGGCACAGGAGTGGCCCACGGGAGCTGACGGCGGTGGCAGAGGAGGAGCCCAGGAGCAGCCACAACCCCAGCAGCCGCCCGGAATCCCAGCCAGATGCACAGTTGCCCAGGCCAGACCCAAAGGCCGCTGCTGGCACAGAGCTACCCGGCAGGGGCGCCACTATCATGGAGGAGCACAACCGGCATGCCTGCCACTCCCTGCAGGGCTCCACGCTGCTCTGATGGAGACCCTGCCCACAGCAGCTTAGGGAATTAACCCGGTGCTGCTCCATGAGTGCAGGTAAAAGACACAGGCAGCACAGAAGGGCAAGGCATGCAGCAAGCAGGATAAGACTTTCTTCTCCCAGCTGACACACCTCCAACCTGCCAAAAGCCACTGCTATCACCATGAAAAGGCAGAAAAATTTAGTCCAGTCCAAAATAGTCCAGACAACCCCTCAGAGAGGATCTGCAGAGACAGACCTAACCAGTCTCCCTGGAAAAGAATTCAAAATAAAAATCATAAACATGCTGATGGATCTGTAGAGAAATATGCAAGAGCTAAAGTAGCAAGTACAGAGGGAGACTACAGAAATAAAACAATCTCTGGAAGGACTTAAAAGCAGAATGGACGGGATGCAAGAGGCCATTAATGGAATAGAAACCAGAGAACAGGAATACACAGAAGCTGATGCAGAGAGAGATAAAAGGATCTCCAGAAATAAAGCAATATTAAGAGAACTCTGTGACCAATCCAAAAGGAACAATATCCGCATTATAGGGATACCAGAAGAAGAAGAGAGAGAAAAGGGGATAGAAAGTGTCTCTGAAGAAATAATTGCTGAAAACTTCCCCAAAATGGGGGAGGAAATAGTTGCTCAGACCACGGAAGCACACAGAAATCCCAACAGAAGGGACCCAAAGAGGACAATACCAAGACACATAATAATTACAATGTCAAAGATCAAGGACAAGGACAGAGTATTAAAGGCAGCCAGAGAGAGAAAAAAGGTCACCTACAAAGGAAAACCCATCAGGCTATCATCAGACTTCTCAACAGAAACCTTACAGCCAGAAGAGAATGCCATGACATATTTAATGCAATGAAACAGAAGGGCCTTGAACCAAGGATACTGTATCCAGCACAATTATCATTTAAATATGAAGGAGGGATTAAACAATTCCCAGAGAAGCAAAAGTTGAGGGAATTTCCCTCCCACAAACCACCTCTACAGGGTATTTTAGAGGGACTGCTCTAGACGGGAGCACTCCTAAAAAGAGCACAGAACAAAACACCCAACATATGAAGAATGGAGGAGGAGGAATAAGAAGGGAGAGAAATAAAGAACCATCAGACAGTGTTTATAATAGCTCAATAAGTGAGTTAACTTAGATAGTAAGGTAGTTAAGAAGCTAACCTTGAACCTTTGGTAACCACAGACTTAAAGCCTGTGATGGCAATAAGTACATATCTTTCAATAATCACCCTAAATGTTAATGGACTGAATGCACCAATCAAAAGACACAGAGTAATAGAATGGATAAAAAAGCAAGACCCACCTGTATGCTGCTTACAAGAGACTCACCTCAAACCCAAAGACATGCACAGACTTAAAGTCAAAGAATGGAAAAAGATATTTCAGGCAAACAACAAAGAGAAGAAAGCAGGTGTTGCAATTCTGGTATCAGACAAAACAGACTTCAAAATAAAGAAAGTAACAAAAGACAAAGAAGGACATTACATAATGATAAAGGGCTCAATCCAACAAGAGGATATATCCATTATAAATATATATGCATCCAATACAGAAGCACCAACATACCTGAAACAAATATGAACAGAACTAAAGGAGGAAATAGAATGAAATGCATTCATTCTAAGAGACTTCAACACACCGCTCACTCCAAAGGACAGATCCACCAGACAGAAAATAAGTAAGGACACAGAGGCACTGAACAACACACTAGAAGAGATGGACCTAATAGACATCTACAGAACTCTACATCCAAAACCAACAGGATACACATTCTTCTCAAGTGCACATGGAACATTCTCCAGAATAGACCACATACTAGGCCACAAAAAGAGCCTCAGTAAATTCAAAAAGACTGAAATCCTACCAACCAACTTTTCAGACCACAAAGGTATAAAACTAGAAATAAATTGTACAAAGAACACAAAAAGGCTCATGAACACATGGAGGCTTAACAACATGCTCCTAAATAATCAATGGATCAACGAACAAATTAAAATAGAGTTCAAGGAATATATGGAAACAAATGACAACAACAACACAAAGCCCCAACTTCTGTGGGACGCAGCAAAAGCAGCCTTAAGAGGAAAGTATATAGCAATCCAGGCATACTTAAAGAAGGAAGAACAATCCCAAATGAATACTCTAACATCACAATTATCGAAACTGGAAAAAGAAGAACAAAGGAGGCCTAAAGTCAGCAGAAAGAGGGACATAATAAAGATTGGAGAAGAAATAAAATTGAGAAGAATAAAACAATAGAAAAAATCAATGAAACCAAGAGCTGGTTCTTTGAGAAAATAAACAAAATAGATAAGCCTCTAGCCAGACTTATTAAGAGAAAAAGAGAGTCAACACAAATCAACAGAATCAGAAAAGAGCAAGGAAAAATCATGACGGACCCCACAGAAATACAAAGAATTATTAGAGAATACTATGAAAACCTATATGCTAACAAGCTGGAAAACCTAGGAGAAATGGACAACTTCCTAGAAAAATACAACCTTCCAAGACTGACCCAGAAAGAAACAGAATATCTAAACAGACCAATTACCAATAATGAAATTGAATCAGTAATCAAAAAACTACCCAAGAACAAAACCCCCAGGCCAGATGGATTTACCTCGGAATTTTATCAGACATACAGAGAAGATATAATACCCATTCTCCTTAAAGTTTTCCAAAAAATAGAAGAGGAGGGAATACTCCCAAACTCATCTATGAAGCCAACATCACTCTAATACCAAAACCAGGCAAAGATTCCACCAAAAAAGAAAACTACAGACTAATATCCCTGATGAACATAGATGCAAATATACTCAACAAAATATTAGCAAACCGAATTCAAAAATGCATCAAAAGGATCATACACCATGACCAAGTGGGATTCATCCCAGGGATGCAAGGATGGTACAACATCCGAAAATCCATCAACATCATCCACCACACCAACAAAAATAAGGACAAAAACCACATTATCATCTCCATAGATGCGGAAAAAGCATTTGACAAAATTCAACATCCATTCATGATAAAAACTCTCAACAAAATGGGTATAGAGGGCAAGTACCTCAGCATAATAAAGGCCATATATGATAAACCCACAGCTAAATCATACTGAACAGTGACAGGCTGAAAGCTTTTCCTCTGAGATCGGAACAAGACAGGGATACCCACTCTCCCCACTGTTATACAACATAGTACTAGAGGTCCTAGCCACAGCAATTAGACAAAACAAAGAAATACAAGGAATCCAGATTGGTGAAGAAGAAGTCAAACTGTCACTATTTGCAGATGACATGATATTGCACATAAAAAACCCTAAAGACTCCACTCCAAAACTACTAGAACTAATATCTGAATTCAGCAAAGTTGCAGGATACAAAATTAACACACAGAAATCTGTGACTTTCCTATACATTAACAATGAATTAATAGAAAGAGAAATCAGGAAAACAATTCCATTCACAATAGCATCAAAAAGAATAAAATACCTAGGAATAAACCTAACCAAGGAAGTGAAAGACCTATACCCTGAAAACTAAAAGACACCTTAAGAGAAATTAAAGAGGACACTAACAAATGGAAACTCATCCCGTGCTCTTGGCTAGGAAGATTTAATATCGACAAAATGGCCAGCCTGCCCAAAGCAATATACAGATTTGATGCAATCCCTATCAAATTGCCAACAACATTCTTCAATGAACTAGAACAAATAGTTCAAAAATTCATATGGAAACACCAAAGACCCCGAATAGCCATAGCAATCCTGAAAAGGAAGAATAAAGTGTGGGGGGGAATCTCACTCCCCAACTTTAAGCTCTACTGAAAAGCCATAGTAATCAAGACAATTCGGTATTCGCACAAGAACAGAGCCACAGACCAGTGGAACAGAATAGAGACTCCAAACATTAACCCAAATATATATGGTCAATTAATATATGATAAAGGAGCCATGGACATACAATGGGGAAATGACAGTCTCTTCAACAGATGATGCTGGCAAAAGTGGACAGCTACATCTAAGAGAATGAAACTGGATCACTGTCAAGCCCCATACACAGAAGTAAATTCAAAATGGATCAAAGACCTGAATGTAAGTCATGAAACCATAAAACTCTTAGAAAAAAACATAGGCAAAAACCTCTTAGACCTAAACATGAGTGACTTCTTCATGGACTTATCTCCCTGGGCAAGGGAAACAAAAGCAAAAATGAACGTGTGGGACTGTATCAAGCTGAAAAGCTTCTTTACAGCAAAGGCACCATCAATAGAACAAAAAGGTATCCTACACTATGGGAGAATATATTCATAAATGACAGATCTGATAAAGGTTTGACATCCAAAATATATAAAGAGCTCACACACCTCAACAAACAAAAAGCAAATAATCCAGTTAAAAAATGGGCAGAGGAGCTGAATAAACAGTTCTCTAAAGAAGAAATTTGGATGGCCAACAGACACATGAAAAGTTGCTCTACATCACTTGTCATCAGAGAAATGCAAAACCCAAAGATAAGCATAGACTAAAAGTCAAGGGATGGAAAAACATATTTCAGGCAAACAACAGTGAGAAGAAAGCAGGGGTTGCAGTACTAATATCAGACAAAATAGACTTCAAAACAAAGAAAGTAACAAGAGATAAAGAAGGCCACTACATAATGATAAAGGGCTTAGTCCAACAAGAGGATATAACCATTCTAAATATATATGCACCCAATACAGGAGCACCAGCATATGTGAAGCAAATACTAACAGAACTAAAGAGGGAAATAGACTGCAATGCATTCATTGTAGGAGACTTCAACACACCACTCACCCCAAAGGATAGATCCACCGGGCAGAAAATAAGTAAAGACACACAGGCACTGAACAACACACTAGAACAGATGGACCTAATAGACATCTATAGAACTTTACATCCAAAAGCAACAGGATATACATTCTTCTCAAGTGCACATGGAACATTCTCCAGAATAGACCACATACTAGCACACAAAAAGAGCCTCAGTAAATTCCACAATATTGAAATTCTACCAACCAATTTTTCAGACCACAAAGGTATGAAAGTAGAAATAAATTCTACAAAGAAAACAAAAAGGCTCACAAACACATGGAGGCTTAACAACATGCTACTAAATAATCAATGGATCAATGAACAAATCAAAATAGAGATCAAGGAATATATAGAAACAAATGACAACAACAACACTAAGCCCCAACTTCTGTGGGATGCAGCGAAAGCAGTCTTAAGAGGAAAGTATATAGCAATCCAGGCACACTTGAAGAAGGAAGAACAATCCCAAATGTACTAACATCACAATTATTAAAACTGGAGGTCCTAGCCACAGCAATTAGACAAAACAAAGAAATACAAGGAATCCAGAGGATACAAAATTAACACACAGAAATCTGTGACTTTCCTATACATTAACAATGAATTAATAGAAAGAGAAATCAGGAAAACAATTCCATTCACAATAGCATCAAAAAGAATAAAATACCTAGGAATAAACCTAACCAAGGAAGTGAAAGACCTATACCCTGAAAACTAAAAGACACCTTAAGAGAAATTAAAGAGGACACTAACAAATGGAAACTCATCCCGTGCTCTTGGCTAGGAAGATTTAATATCGACAAAATGGCCAGCCTGCCCAAAGCAATATACAGATTTGATGCAATCCCTATCAAATTGCCAACAACATTCTTCAATGAACTAGAACAAATAGTTCAAAAATTCATATGGAAACACCAAAGACCCCGAATAGCCATAGCAATCCTGAAAAGGAAGAATAAAGTGTGGGGGGGAATCTCACTCCCCAACTTTAAGCTCTACTGAAAAGCCATAGTAATCAAGACAATTTGGTATTGGCACAAGAACAGAGCCACAGACCAGTGGAACAGAATAGAGACTCCAAACATTAACCCAAATATATATGGTCAATTAATATATGATAAAGGAGCCATGGACATACAATGGGGAAATGACAGTCTCTTCAACAGATGATGCTGGCAAAAGTGGACAGCTACATCTAAGAGAATGAAACTGGATCACTGTCTAACCCCATACACAGAAGTAAATTCAAAATGGATCAAAGACCTGAATGTAAGTCATGAAACCATAAAACTCTTAGAAAAAAACATAGGCAAAAACCTCTTAGACATAAACATGAGTGACTTCTTCATGGACTTATCTCCCTGGGCAAGGGAAACAAAAGCAAAAATGAACGTGTGGGACTGTATCAAGCTGAAAAGCTTCTTTACAGCAAAGGCACCATCAATAGAACAAAAAGGTATTCTACACTATGGGAGAATATATTCATAAATGACAGATCTGATAAAGGTTTGACATCCAAAATATATAAAGAGCTCACACACCTCAACAAACAAAAAGCAAATAATCCAGTTAAAAAATGGGCAGAGGAGCTGAATAAACAGTTCTCTAAAGAAGAAATTTGGATGGCCAACAGACACATGAAAAGTTGCTCTACATCACTTGTCATCAGAGAAATGCAAATTAAAACCACAATGAGATATCACCTCAGACCAGTAAGGATTGCCACCATCCAAAAGACAAACAACAACAAATATTGGTGAGGTTGTGGAGAAAGGGGAACCCTCCTACACTGCTGGTGGGAATGTAAATTACTTCAACCATTGTGGAAAGCAGTATGGAGGTTCCTCAAAATGCTTAAAATAGAAATACCATTTGACCCAGGAATACCACTCCTAGGAATTTACCCTAAGAATGCAGCAGCTCAGTTTGAAAAAGACAGATGCAGCCCTATGTTTATTGCAGCACTATTTACAATAGCCAAGAAATGGAAGCAACCTAAATGTCCATCAGTAGATGAATGGATAAAGAAGAGGTGGTACATAAACACAATGGAATATTATTCAGCCATAAGAAGAAAAATCCTACCATTTGCAACAACATGGATAGAGCTAGAGGGTATTATGCTCAGTGAAATAAGCCAGGTGGAGAAAGACAAGTGCCAAATGATTTCACTCACATGTGGAGTATAAGAACAAAGAAAAACTGAAGGAACAAAACAGCAGCAGAATCACAGAACCTACGAATGGACTAACAGTTACCAAAGGGAAAGGGACTGGGGAGGATGGGTAGGAAGGGAGGGATAAGGGCAGGGAAAAAAAAGGGGGCCATTACAATTAGCATGTATAATGTGGGGGGGTACGGGGTGGGCTCTACAACACAGAGAAGACAAATAGTGATTTTACAGCATCTTACTATGCTGATGGACAGTGACTGTGAAGGGGTATGTCAGGGGGACTTGATGAAGGGCGGAGTCAGTAAACATAATGTATAATGTTCTTCATGTAATTGTAGATTAATGATACCAATAAATAAATAAATAAATAGATTAATAGATAAGATAGATAGATAGATAGATAGATAGATAGATAGATAGATAGATAGATAGATAGATAGATAGATAGATAAGCCAGATAGAAAATATTTTAGGCCTTGGGGCCATGCAGTCTCGGCCACAACAACTCAATCCCACTGCTGTAATGCAAAAGCAGCCATAGATAATACATAAATGAATGAGTGTGTTGTGATACAATAGAACTTTACTTACAAAGCCCAGGTGGTGTGTCATAATATTCACCTGCAAGCCTGACTTCTGGTCTAAGGCATTGTCAAAACTAAGGTCTTTTTAGTAACTGTCATATGCCCAATCTAGTGGAATCTCACTTTCAAAATTCTTTTTTATTACTTGATACCCTCTAAGGTTACTTTAGCCACCCACTGTTGTGGAGATTAAATGAAAAAATCCTCAGTAAATGCCTGGGACAAAGTATCTGAAACAATGTAGCACCATACAATGAATATAGATTGCCTCATTTGAATTTGAGCTCTGTTACTTATTAGCTGTCTGGTCTTGGATAAGTTGCACAATTTCCCTGTACCTCAATCTCTCCCCCTGTGAAATGAGATAACAGTACTTATTTCATAGGTTATTGAGAGAAGAGAAATAAGGAGATGTATATAAATTGTTTAGAACAATTCCCAGCACATGCTAGGCACTATATGAATGTCAATTACTACGACTACTTATTGTTATTTTTATTATAGTTCACAACTCCCATCCATGTAAATACTGTTAACTCCATTTAACTGAATGTCAGGAAGAGCTGTATTAGAATATGGTATGAAGATTTAATGCCTGGAGAGCCAGGAAGGGCCAGCCCGGGATAGGCTATAGGTAGGCTGCTGGATAGGTGAAGGAGGTGAAGGTAGACATTCCATTGGGGTCAAATTGTGCAGAATATTAAATAAGACAAATACTTTGGACTTCCCCTCCCAAACTGTGTAGAACTTGCCTGGGGAAATTGTTACTGAATACCTAAATCTGGTGAATGATGAATAATTAGTTGGTGAAGTAGACATGACTTTTAAAAACCACATACAAAGATTTCCAAAACTAAGAATTTAAGAAAAGGCCTTAAGTGCCCCATGCACTCTGAGCATCATGAGTACAACCCTGACTACTTGGTATGGACTTATGACAATGGAACTTGAGTAGTTTCCCCTAAAGCTCCTATGGCTTTCCCCAGAATGTAAGGATTATGGCAAAAAGCTAAAGCCAAAAATGAACTGATTTTTCTCACACAAGACTAAGGAGGGAGAGGAAAATCTAGTATAGAGACTAAAGTCATTGCAGCAATTACACAGGGAGTGAACAAGAAGGAATAAAAATATTTTCGTGAAGAGACAAACACCAAAGTGAAATGATAAGGTAGATGTATTTGTAATGGGCCATATGATAAGAGGCCTATATTTCACTCCAACAGCACATGACAATCCAGGACTATGTTTCTAAAGACAACTTCAAACTGCAGATTGATATTTCAGTATCAGCAGAAGGCCAAAACACACTAGATGACCAAGAAACATCACAGGAGTAGCTGGCCCCGGGGTCGAGACATGTGGGACTCTAGTATGGATCTTATTTATCTAGAGTAGTGCTGTCGAATAGAAATATACTGAAATTCACATTTTCTTGTAATCCTATTTTAAAAATAAAAAACTGAAATAAAATTTAAGAATATATTCAATCAGAATATTTAATTCCAAATTTATTTAATTTCTTTAACCAAAATAAAATTCTAAAACAGCAGCATTTCAACATACAATCAATATAAAAAATTAATGAGATATTTTACATTCTTTTCTTCATACTATATCAACAATTCATTGTGTATTTTATATCTACAGCACATCTCAATTTAGATGCTTCTTCACTGGTAATATTTGATCTGTATTTATATGTATAAAATGTATAGCTGGAAAATTAAATTCACAAACATAAGTTGTTCAAATGCATGTATAAATTTTCCAATAATTGAATTGAATATTAGTGTTTAAAACTAAATTTATATTAATAAGAAATAAATGGAATTAAGTTTTTTTTCCTCCGTAACACTGGTGACATTTCAAATACTCCCTAGACTTATGCAGCTAATGGCTACCATACTGGACAGTTTAGAAAACTGGAACCAGGTAGGGTCAGCCTCGGATGTGCTATCTAAAGGAAGAACACCAATAGTGTGACAAAAAGAAAGTGAATGTTTTTAGCATTTAGAGCACTGTTCTTAACCCACTGAGTTATACCATATTTTCTCTCTCTCTGTATCACAGTATTTAGTATTTTATGTTGGTTATGTGCTTTAAGTCATAACTTTATCACAATTTAGGGCAAAGAACTATGTTTTATAATTATTTTATAATTTTTGCAGTGCCTGTCACAGTGCAACAATGTGATCAGTAAACAATTGATCCATTCATTGATTTAGTTAATTACATCACAATTCTTCATAACACACTAAACACTGAAAAGCCACAAGTTACTACGATCAGTGCCCCAGAGAAAAATCTTATAGGGAAGAAGGAAACATTAGCTGAGATGAAAAGGAAGAATTTCTAGATATGAGAATTGGACACAAAGGCTCACAATAAGCTAACGGTAGGGTTAATAAGGTAAGGAGAGTATGAAATAGTTGCCTTTGGTGTGGAACAGAAACTAAGACAGGATGGGCTCAAAGGGTACTCCCAGTGTTGCGAACCAGTCTTCAAGCACAAATTAAAGTGGGGATTTCATATGGAGGAGGAGTCATTGCATGTACATAAAAATAAAGGAAATGGAGTAATGAAAATGGCCCTTGAAGAAAATGAATTTTTACTGCAATGTATCAGATCCTGGAGACATAAATGTGGTCTTGGCATTATTACTTGTACCTGTGCAAACAGACAGGAAGGGAGTAAATCAGAAGATGCTGTAGTTAGTGCTATTAAAACTGGCCATGGAATGCCAGAATACTCATTTAAAACTGTTCGCTGAGTTTCCAAATGTGGCTAAAATCTAGCCAGAGGATATTTTAAACACTGTAAATCTGGCTCCAAAGTTGAGTGTGAGGTACCCTACCCAACTACACATATGGCTGAAAATACCTGGAGTCATTTCTGAAAAATCAGGTAGTGAATTTAAATATCCATTTTTTCATATGTCAATAGATTTTTTTCCAGTGGAGGAAACATTCTGAGACCTTCCAACCTCTCCAAAATGAACAGTTTGATAGTCTGCAAAAGGTTTAAGAGTTAGACAGCGTTTGTAAAGCCAATAATTTCTGTCTCTGCAATTTTTTGAAAAATAAACACATGTGATAAATTGCATGTGGACAGATTAGCTTTCTAAGCAACTCTACTGAGCAAGTATTCAAGAAGTAACAAGGCAGAGAGCTGCCTTGGATTGAATTATTGATTTTTCTTTAATTAAACCATACTCATTTTGCTAAAGTAGCCAGTGTCTTGTCTGGCATAACTGCCACAGTCCCAATGAGCTCTAACATAAGGAGACTGGTTTTCCACCTTGGTAAATGTAGCTCCAGGGGCAAGGGTATTCCCTGCCCAGGGTGAATCCCCTATGAAACCGGTGAAACTGAAATGAGTCAAGGGAAAAGGTAGGCTGGGAGAAACCATTTTTTATTGCTCATAGTTTGCTCAAATTTGCTATGTAGGCCTGGCCCCCTCCATTTCCTCTGGCCACCACTCTTGCTATGCAGCCGTGGTATGCTCTCTTCTTCCCACATGACCCTCCAGGGAGGAACTCCATTGGTGGGTCCTTGGTGACTGGCAGACACCAGACCAATTCCGTACCAGGAATGGAGGGGAGGAAAGAATGGCCGTTATCTCTCCACCCTTTGCCCCAGAGGCTGCAGTAGTAAGCACCTATTGATATGTAAATGGACAAAGGCTAGGCAGGAGATTCTGGAAATTCTGCAACTTACCCCACAGTAAAGAAGGATGTGCTCAGGTTCAAGCAAAGTATTCACCTGGAGCTCCCCTATTCCTTAATGTTATAACTCAAATCAGTCATATCTCAACAAGATCAAGGCAAGAATTGTAACAGAAGGTAAACTGACCTTCATAATATTACTATCAACATTTGGACTCCCTTCCATGCCAGCCCCTACTCACAGTTTTCAGTGACCAAGGTCATTCTTACCGATCAGTACCCCTTCTAATAATCCATAATAATCCATATACTAGACCTTATAGACATTATAATTTATCATTTCTGTCTTTCAATGTCTTCACTCCCAGATACACTAATGCTTGTGAATGGGCTTGTTGATTTATTACCTTTTACTATTCCCAGACAAGATAATGTCTTAACTAGGTTAAAATGTACCAAGATCTTTAGGTGATAGGGAATTACAGATGCCAGCAGCAAGCCAGTTGTAAAGACAAATTGAGGGGAATGGATTCTTTGGTATCCTAAATAACACTTATGGGCAGATACCTTCTCCTGTTATGTCTAGGAATGATTTTGCCCAAATTCTGATGCACATGTTCTATTTAATTCATTTATATAACAAATATGCATGGACTACTTAGTGTTCTGTGGACACTATGCTAGATATCAGCAATACTAAGATCAGTAAGACATGGTTGGTATTCTCAAGAAAGTTCAGTCAAGCATGGTAAACAAATACATTAACTAATAAATGCAATATAATCAGTCCTAATGAGCAAAAATACTGTAAGAATACAGAGAAGGGGAAAGTCAAGACTTTCTGAAAGGTTAGTGTATTAGTGAAGATTTTATATGGGGAGGGGGGGTGAAAACTGGGCTAACACTAAGTATCCTGAATCAGACACTTTCTAAGCAGTAAACATATATTAATTCATTTAACCTCCATAGGCACATATAAATTAGGTATTATTAAGATCTCCATTCTACAGATGATGATTCTAAGGCACAGATAAATAAAGTGACATGTTCAAGATCACAGAATGGGTAGGTAGCAGAGCTAGGGTTCAGTGCCAGGCTGTCTGTTTCCATAGTCCAGGTTCTTAATTACCACATCAGACTATTTCTTGTAAAGATGGAATGGGAACTACCAAATGTATCAACTCTGACAAACAAACAGTATCTCTGGAAAAAAAATGTTTAAAGAGGAGTCATACTCTCTCCCAGTAGCTAAATGCTTATCTTACGCTGCTCTGACAAGTTTACTTCTAAGATAGCCTCAGCTTACAGACTGTGATAGATATAAATAATGAATCTGTATTTAAACAAATATGATTAAACTCAGAAAATGAACTACCTCTAACTCAGCAAGTTTGTGTTACCATTTTGTCCCAGTAGATAAATAAAAACTTAAACAAATCCAGTCGCTAAATAATGCTCCTCCGTAGGGTGACTAGAGCGTAGCCTCTCCCTATTTAAGTAAATGCTGACAACAGAACCTGCAGTAATAGGAGGCAGATGGTTTAGAAGAATGGAACTTCTCTACTCTGAAATAGAAAACACTACCATGAAACTTGAGGCTTATGCTTCCACCTCAACTCTGTTTTTTGCAAATTTCTGTGTGTGCACTTGCATATGTAATGTGTTATGTATGCACAGTTGCAGTGCAATACCTTTAAAAAAAATAAGAACTTAGTCTATCTGATTGGGTAAAAACTTACCTTCTATTTATTACATACAAAATTGCTCCACCTTTAATTACATGGGTGTCCTGACAGCCCTACTTTCAGAACTACAAGTGAAGAAATCAAGTTACATGTGCATAACTGAAGGATATTTCCACTTCCAAAAGAAATAGGTCAAGATGAGCCAAACTTCATTCTCTTGTAGGGAAGGCAACTTCTTTGTTAGCAAAAAAACAGAAAAAAAAAGAATTTGACCATACATTGCTCATAGGTATCTGGCCACTAAATATAGAAATGAACTATCTAAATTATTTAAAGACAGTAGAATGTAATCTATTCTCTCAATGAAAACATATCAATTATTTTCTGAAGACAAGAGTCTGACTGTATGCAAAGAAAGCTAAGCTGGAAATCAAAAGAATTGAATATTAATCTCAGTTCTCTCTGGCCAGAAATCACTCTACCTTTGTTACCTTAGTCTCCTCTTTTGATAATTGAAGAGAACAGTACCTCATAGGATTATTGTGTAAATAACAATAAAATAATAGTCATACATTAATACTGGCAGTTTAGCTATGGATAACTTATGTGAAACACTGTAAAATATTACCAATGTTACAGAAATTTAATTCTTTAATCAAGCTCATAGTTTTAGTAGAAAAGGCTTATTCCATTTTCTATGTAATAATTAAGCTATTGTATCAAAGTTGATACAACAGAGTTCGGTTGGGGGAGGAATGGCTTCTTATCAAAACACATTCTTCAAAATGTGTTAAATGTAGATGATAATACAGAGCAAGAACAGATGAAATTGTTCTTAATGCTAAGCATGTAAGATCTGTAGAAGAGAAGATCTCTGTATTCTTCCACATTTTTCTGTGGAAGAAGCAAGAGGTTTATTATCTTAACACTACAAATTTGGTTTACACACTGGAAAGCCATAGACAAAAAGTCAGCAGCTGTAGGAGCCCATCGTGTGGATTTAATTAGCTTTGAAGATGTGTTCTATGACCTCCATGCTGTACAACTATGGAAGTTTACTGAGACGAATGGCTAAAAGCACAATTATACATGCTGCTCTAACTCAACAAAATTGAAACTTGTAAAAATGAGGGAGGAAAACACCCTTTCTGTGAATATCAGGCATCTTCTTTCTTTCTTTATAATAGGTTTAAAAGAAAGCATCTGACAGATAGCAACAATAATTAGAGAGTAAGACTGACTTTCACTGATAAGCTTGCTGGACTAAACTTGTAAGATGCAAGGATTATTTAACAAAATTTATCCAATTAAATGTGATATTATCATATTAAATTTAGATCTTCTCTTTTCCCAGAATATTAGAAGAGCTGTTATAATTTGTTTCTTAAATATAAACTAAGGAAATCTTTGTTGTTAAAAACATGATCCACTCTTCATGTAATTGTAGATTAATGATAAAATAAATAGATAGATAGATAGATAGATAGATAGATAGATAGATAGATAGATAGATAAAAACATGATCCACAAAGATTTTTTTCTTTCTGGCCATCACCAACTAGACTATTACCAAATTTGTCCTTTTGTTTTTAGTTTGAGACTATTTTTGTGTTTAAATAGTGTAATGATCACCCTTTTGAACTGGCTATTGCATCTGCAAGTCAGATATTAAGGACAGAGCATGGATATACTTATATTTGGAAAAATAGACTGTATTAAGTACATTTTCTCTAAATTCAGCCTATTATAGATTTTTCTAAAGAACATCTCACATTGTATTCAGCCTAAGTGCCAATGCTTACACATCTCCCTTTAGGCCTACTTCTCACCCAGATGTTTTCTGGAACCATGTATTGGTCTGAAATAAATAAAAAATACACAAAGTCGCAGTATGCCAATAGCAGACTTATTGACAAATTTGAAACTTGGAAAAAATCAGAATAGGACAATGCAGAATCCTGAAGAGGATATGCATCATAGTGAGTTCTTCCCTATGACCTCAAGTCTCAAGAAGAATCTATGTGAGCAATGACCTCACTAGAAAGTCAAATGCTGGTATAGGATGCAAGCCAAGATATCCTCTTTGAGGTTTCAGGTACCAGGCACTTCAATGATCTCTAACAGGCCGTGTCCTAGATGTGTTGTGAGACTCCTGAATGGATTCATGCTGATATATATATCTATATGATATATATATGTATGTGTATATATATTTGAAGTTATTCTTGATTTAAAATCAAAACATCATAAAACCTGGTTTAAAATATTTTAGAAATTGTGCAGAGGCTGAAGCCAAGATTAAGCCCTACTTTACAAACATTTCTAGGACAGCTTTCCAGTGTCTCTAGCTTCTGAAGGTGTGACATATCCATACCATAGTTCATTTCAACTCAAGCTTGTTCACAAATGATGAAACAATGGAAGTTGCATTTCCTCATTGTATTTCCTTCAGAAAAATAAATCAGACCAAAAGGATAAATTCCAGACCAATATGGCAACACAGGAGACTCCTAAATTTCCCTCCTCTCATGAATAGACCAATAATACAGCTACACACAGAGGAGGGTCCTCAGGAAAATTCAAAAACTGGTTGAGTGACTCCGACACATCCAGCAACTGAGAAAACATTTAGAAGTGTTTTCTAGAAAAGGCTGAGACATAGTACACCGCATCACAGCACCCTGCAGTCACGAGGGAACCCCAACTCCAGTTTCTCCCTGAAGAGTGAAGGGTTTGGACCACATATCTAGGAGACCAGCTTTTAAGGCTATTACCAGAGGGACATGCTGCCTAATCACCTAGGTCTGATAGCCAACAGGGCTTGCATTCATGAGACCCACAGGATTACAGGAAAAAAAAATGAAGCACTTTTTCAAAAGGTGTAGAAATACCCCGTGCAGCTATACACCCAGGCTTAGCCCAGAGGAAACAGGCAAAAAGGCCCATCGCCCTGGGTTTCCCCTAAAGGGGTTTGTTTTCCTACTTTCCCAGCTGATATCTATGGGTCAAGCTTCTAATCCACTTGCACTGAGGTACTGATTGCAGTTCTCCCTTCTGGGATACTGATAAGACTTGGCACAGCCTTAATGCAGAGAGCCACTAAGAACAAAAAACAATGGCTTGGATAATCACAAAGATTTAAAAGGCAACCAGAAGTTCAAGCCAAGCTGATTGACCAGGTTCATCTCCTACATTTACCTAATGTGCAAAAACCAACACAGAGAGTCAGGAAAAGGAGAATATGTTCCAAACAAAGATAAATCTTCAGAGAGCAATCTTAATGAAACAGAGCTAAATGATTTATCCAAAAGAGAGTTGTATCTGTGTGTATTATGATATATATATATATATATATATATATAATGAAATGGAAATTGCATTGTATATATAGCATAATGTGTGTGTGTGTGTGTATGTATATATATATATATATATATATATATATATATATATATAGAGAGAGAGAGAGAGAGAGAGAGAGAGAGAGAGAGAGAGAAAGAGGAGTGAACAAAATGGAATGAACATTCTTTAGCCATAAAAAAAGAAAAAAATTCATCCATTTGCAACAACATGGTGGGACCTGAAGGGCATAATGCTAAGTGAAATAAGCCAGCAGAGAAAGACAAATACTGCATGGTATCACTTACATGAGGAAGCTAAAAACTAAAGTCAAACTCAGAAACAGAGTGGAGTGGTAGATGTGGTAGATGCCAGGAGGAACTAGGGGATGGAAGAAATAGGGAGAGACTGGTAAATAAAGACTTTCAGTTATATGATTTGAATAAGGTCTAAGGATCTAATGTATAAGATGGTGACTAATGTTGATAATTGTATAGTTGTATTGATAATTGATAGTTGATAATTGTATTGTATAATTGAAATTGGCTAAGAAAATAGAACTTCAGTGTTCTCACCAACAATAAAAATAGGTAAATATGTGAGGTGATGGATGTATTAATTTACTTAATGGTGGTGGTAATCCTTTATGAGGTATGCATATATCAAATTATCACATTGTACACTTTAAATACATTACAATACTATTTATCAATTATACCTCAATAAAAAGGACAAAATACATGTAATTCATTACAAATCTATGAATTCATATTCCATACAATTTCCTATATGAACTTTACCTGATTTTTTTATGACATATATTCAACTTAAGCCAGAGGTATAAACTATCTTTGTGAGAGGGTTAAAAAGAAAAATCCATTTCTAAATTCATATTCCTTAACTTCAGTCAGAGTCCCAAAAGAGTCAATATTCTTTCATGCCAGTTTAAGAATGATCCTAAATCCCAAATAAAGTGCTCTTACAAAGAATCAAGGTCTGTATTATGATTTTTTTACCATAGTTACACAGATTCCTATTATCTGAATAAGTACTATAAATTAAATATTGTATTCAAAACAATATGTAATTTACTAACTTTAATTCTGAAATTTCATAAATGGAATCATATGGTATAGTATGTGAGGTATATGAAGTATTTGTTCCTTTTTGCTGTTTTTATTGACTCAGCATAATGATTTCAAGATCATATATGGTATTGTATTTATCAGTTGTTCATGCTATTTCATTACTTAACAGTGAAATTAGTCTACTATATGAAGATACTACAATTTGTTTATCTGTTTATCTGTTGATGGACATTTAGATTGTGTCTAGTTTTTGCTTATTACAGATAAAGTAGCTAAAAGCAGTACTCGTGTAGGTATTTGGACCAATGCTCTCTTTTCTCTGGGGTAAATTGCTAAGATGTAGAATGACAGCATCATATGATAACTATATACTTTAACTTTTTAAAAGCTGCCAAAATGTTTCCTAGAGTGTATTCCTACCACATCCTGACCAATACTTGGTATGACCAGTCTGTTCAATTTTGCTCTTTTTTTTTTTATCAGATTGTTTGTTTTTTTACTATTAGGAGTTCTTTTAGATATTCTAAATCAAAGCTCTTCATCAGAAATATGCTTGGTAAATATGTTACTCCAGTCCATAGAGTGTCTTTTCATTCACTCACTTAACTGTCATTCAAAGACCAGAAGTTCTTAATTTTCATGAAATCCAATTTCTCAATGGAATTTTACTGTGTCATATTTAAGAAACTTTTGCCTAATCCAAAGTCACAAAATTTTTCTATGCTTTCTTTTAGAAGTTTCATAGTTTCAGATTTTATATTTTGAACTATAATCTATTTTGAGTTTTTTAATTTGGTGCCAGGTGTGGATCAAAGTTTGTTTTTTTGCATATGTATATCTAATTGCTCCAACACCATTTGTTGAAAAAGATTATCTTTTCTCCACTGGCTTGCTTTTGCATGCTTATTGAAAATTAGTTGACCATATATTTCTGGACTCTCGATTCTGTTCCACTGATCCCTGTCTTTCTTGATATTAACACCATACTGTCTTGATTACTGTAGCTTTATGTAGCTCTTGAAATCTGGTAATTTCAGTCAACTTTGTTTTCCTTTTCAAAGTTGTTTGAGTGATTCTAGGGGCTTTCCATTTCCATGTAAATTTTAGAATCAGCTTATCAATTTCTTTTAAAAAGCAGTCTGCTGTAGTTTTTATTGGAATTCTGTATCTGTAGATCAGTTTGAGTAGAACAAACATCTCAATAATAGTGAGTCTTCTGACCCATTAACTTGGTATATCTCTCCATTTAATTCTTTTTTCCCCTTCTTTCATCAGATCTTGCACATTATTGTTAGATTTATGCCTAATATTTCACATTTTATGCTATTTTAAATGACAATGTTTTCTTAATTTCAACTTCTGATTTTTTAGTTACCAGTTTATAGAAATACAATTGGTTTTTTGTGTATTGATATTGTATCCTATAATTCTACTAACTTTATTGATTCTAGTAGCTTTTTTGGTAGATTCCATCAAACCATCTGCAAAGACAATTATTTCATCTGTGAATAAAGACAGTTTCAAGTCCTTTACAGCCTATGTCTTTTCTTTCTTTTTCTTGCCTTTTGCATTGGCTAGAACCTACCGATCAGGGCTGAATTAGAGGAAGTAAGAGTGGAAATACCGTATTGTTCTTTATCACAGTGGGAAAGCATTCAGTCTTTCACCATTATATCAGCTGAAGGTTTTTCTTAGATGGCCTTTTGCTAGTTGAGAACACTTAACTTCTATGCCTGGTTTAGTGAGAATTTTTATCAAGAATCAATGTTGAATTTTTTTCAAATGCTTTTTCTGAACTCATTGAGATAATTATATGGTTTTTAGTTCATTAATTATTTAAATTTTTAGATGTTAAACCAACAGTATACTTCTGGGATAAAGTCTATTTATTTATGACTGATTATGTTTTATCCTTTTTATAAACTGTCATTTTGATTTGTTTAAATATTTTTTATAATGTTTCCATCTATGCTCATGAAGCATAATGATGTGTCATTTTCTTTCCTTTTAATATCTTTATCTGGTCTTGGAATCAGGATAATAGTACCCTCATCAAATGAATTGGAAATTTTTATCTCCTCTTAAATTTTCTGGAGTTTGTTAAAAATTTATTATTTCATCCTTAAATATTTGGTAGGACTCACTAGTCAAGGCATCTGGGCTTGGACTTTTCTTTGTTGAGAGGTTTTTAATTACACATTTAGTTTCTTTAATAGGTAAGGCTGCTCTAGGTTTTGCTTTCACTTATCTCTATTATTTTTTGTCTCCCATTTCAAGGAAATCCCATTCTGACATTTATTATTTTCTTTCTTCCACTTAATTTGGGCTTAAGTTTGCTCTTCTTCTAGTTTCTTAAATGGTAGCATTTAATTTTGATATGCTCTGTTTTCATCTTTACTCAATTCAAAATAATTTCTAATTTCATTTTTTATTTCTTCTGTGACCTATGAATTATTTAGAAGTTTGTTATTTCATTACCATATATCCATGGAGTTTACAGATCATTTTCAAAATGTATTGAGAATCGTTTTGTTTCCAGAATGTGATCTATTTTGATAAATGGTCTCAGTGTACTTGAAAAGCATGCTTGTCCTGCTGTTCTTCGGTGGAGTGTCCTATACGTGGCAACTAGGCCAAATGGGGTTGATAGAACTTTTAATGTCTCCCATATTCTTGCTGACTTTCTGAATTAACTATCGAGAGAGGATACTGAAATCTTCTTTTATAGCAGTGGATTTGTCTATTTCTTGCAGTTCTTTTAGTTTCTCCAACAATTTGCACAGTTTTCAGAGAAATTTGCTGATGTCCTCATTATTTTTCCTTCCTATGTAATGGGTCTTCTTTCCCTCTGCCAACTTTTAGGAGTTTTCTCTTTATCATAATATTGAGCGATTTCATTGTGATGCATCTTGGTGTAGCTTTTTCATATTTCTGTGCTTTATGGATCTGTCCATTTTTAGTTTTCATCAAATTTGGAAACTTTCCAATCATTATTTCTTCAAGTATTCGGTCTGCCTTTCTTTCTGTTCAGGGGCTCCAATTACACATATTTTAAGTTGCTTGAAGTTGTCCCATAGCTCAAAGATGCTCTCTCTATTCAATGGTTGTGTACTTTTTTAAAATCCCTGTGTTTCATTTTATTTGTTTCTATTGCTTTATCTTCAAGCTTACTATCTTCCTTCAACAATACCTAATCTTCAAATTAATTCAACCCAGTGTATTTTTTATCCTAGAAACTGTAGTTTTCTCCTTGGGGAATTTGATTTGGGTAATTTTGTATCTTAGAGATCTCTCCTTAACTCCTTAAACATAGGGAATATAGTAGTAATAATTATCTTAATGTCATTGCCTGCTAATTCTGGGTTTCATTTAACCAACTGATTTTCCTCTTCATTGTTGGTAGTATTTGCCTTCTTGTTTGCATGCCCAGAAGTGTGAGATGCCAGACATTACATGTATTACCATGTCAGCTACTGAAGTATTTTGTTCTCCTGTAAGTATTCAACTTTGTTCTGGGATGCAGCTAAGTTACTTGAAAACAACTTGATTCTTTCAAATCTTGCTTTTAAAATGTGCTAGATGGTATCAGAACAGCATTTAGTCCAAGTTAATTATTCCTTACTAGTGAGGCAAGATCCCTTCTGAGTTCTCTACCCAATGCCCTATGAATTATGAGGTTTCCAGCCTGACTGCTAAGTACCACCTACTGCCCTGTGTGACTGCAGTCATGCTTCCCTCTGACACTCTCAGTGGTACTTCCTCAGCCTCAGGATCTTGCGTTATGCTCATATGCCTGACATTACTTTGCTGAGTGTTCAAATGGATTCTTCTCAGATCTCTAAACCCTCTCACTCCCGTGCAGCCCTCTCTCCTCTGGCCGCTTGCCCTGTGAATCCCAACTTGTTTGGTGCCTCATATCCCACTCCATCTCCTCAACTCAGGGAGCCCTGTGTTCCCTCTGTCTGTACTATGGCCTGAAAACACTCTCAAGGCAATTAGCTGAGGCCATCCCTGGACTCACACTGTTAGTTTCCCATCTCTCAAGGGTCACTGTCCATCACTGCCTGATGCTCAGTATTTCCCACAGAATTCATCTTGTTTACTAGTTGTTTCACATGGGAGGGTACACCCAGCCTATTATTCCATCTTGGTTGGAAGCAGAAATTGCAAAAGTATATTTAATTTCTTAAAGTTTCCAAACTTGTTTTTTAAATTACATATATGAATTTATGAACTTAGATATCTTTTTATCCAGAAGGAGGTATACTAAGTATGAAAATAATTTCTTATAGGAAACATAACTAATTCAACAATGTGTGGGGAACACATAAAATTATCTAACACTCCCTCCTAACCACTACATTCTTTAATGAAGTTGTGCAAAATTATTCACTCAAATTACTCAATCTTCTTAGGCTAAACCCTTCACTAAAGATTGGAGAGAATAAAATCAAGCAAGCTGGCCCCTCCCCCATGGGGTCCTATCCTTTGAGTTCAGAAGAACAAAAGAATTGCTCCTTAAGAACATATCAAAGCATGGTTTTAACTCTTTCCTATCAACTAGGTATTTCCTTTATAGCCCCTACAGTATTCTCTTAGGGAGAAGAAAAGGAGCTTTCCACATTTAATATATCATTTGCCATGTCATTTAAAACTTTCTCATATGTTTTTATCATAAAAAAGAAAAGCTTCGAACTTGATATGAGAAGGTGTGTCAGGAAATTTTAAGCCAAGCAAATGACTGTGAAAACTCTAATGTCTCTATGTATTTTCAAGACTCAGGATATGAACAAAAGAAAGAAAAACCCATCTTGCCTAGCTCAGGAAACATGTAAGCAGAGGGTGTCATCTCTTTATTTCAGAAGAGTAGAATTTCAAAGGCTTATAATTTAGTAGGGAGGAGTGGGGAAGAAGAGAGGAGGTAACTGATACCACTGAAGTTAACTGGAGATTTGGGAAAGTATGGATGAGAAAAGATTTTCCACTATTTTTCCCTGTGTTTCTTCTTTTCTTTCTTTTTTTATCATAAACTTTTACTTTTATGTCTTAAAATATTATAAGTAACTTGCATAATAAATAAGATGATGTGAACAGGAGCTAATGAATCCACTTCTTTTCTTTATATATTATTATTATATATGTATGTAGGTATATATGTATGCATGTGTGCACACATGTATAAGTTTTTGCTGACATTTCAATTTAATGCTTGGGATTATAATGATCAGGTAGATTATTTACACATAAAATGAGATTGTTCTTATAAAAATGTCCTATTAATTTTGAGAAACATAAGTATGAAACTTAATAATGTTATTTGGACACATCCTAGAAATCAATTAACTTAGTTTTCTTAAGAGTAAAATAGGACATTATCAACCAGTGGTGTGCCCAGAATCATAAATAGAATCAGTTACACTATTGACTTCAGGGAGGGAGTTCTTGTTCTCAGTGAAAGGGGTGTCAGCAGCAGCTGCACTGTGTCTGAAACCAGAGCATGGGTATCGAAGGACACAGCATCATGCTTCATTTGCTTAGAAAACATCTTGTTTGTTTAGCAGTTCAATTAGAAAATGAACTAAATACATTGAACCCAAATCTGAATCATCTGAAGTTCCTTTCATCCATATCTCATCTCCCTTCTGAAAGAGGAGGAAAATTTTCAATCAGAGTAAATATGTACTAAGAATTTATGTAAATTACTAGGTAAAATCAGTATTAGCCAGAAGCAGGGCTACATGGCCTTTATCCGACAACATTAGACTTCTGAAAGTGGTTTAGATGTGTAGACTGCTCCACAGTGCCTACCATATGTCTTGCAGCTAGGATGCTCGACCAAATTATCTTACACAAAATGGATTCACAACCAGACTTTGAATGATCTTTTGTCACAGCAAATTTCCAAGTCTGAGGATTATAGAATTAAAGAATACATGTGAGTCACTTAAATATTTTAGGAGTTTAACCTCTGGACCATATGAACTATTAAACTATTGAAACTGATCAATCTTACAGCAATCTTTAAGGTTTGTGATAGCATCTCAGACTCCTTTCTAATTTTGAGAGGACAGATTATGTATCGGTGTCTGGCATACTGTAGGCACTTAATAAGTATTAAACACACTGGTGATTCAGTGAATGAATGCCCTTTAAGAACAAGACTTCTCAGGTTGTACCTTCAGGCTCTAGCCTTTTATGGCTGCTAGTTAGATGATGCTTATATCATTGTTATACAGGATCTAAGTAATTTAAGATTTTCTAGAAGCTGAGAAAAGGTCACATAAAAACTTTACCTCATAATCCCTTATTATCACTATAAATAAAATCCATAGACAGCTCTAAAAATAAAGCTCCATATTCCATGTAGACCTTCCATATTCATTTACACCTTCAGTTATTTACCAAATACTACTGAGCTTCTGTTAAACATTAGGCACTATACTATGTCATATAAATAAAGACCTAAAGAGGTGGTTCTTACCAGCAAAAAGTTCACCATCATCTGAGGAATCTAAACTAATAATTATGAGACCAATGCTGAAAAGAACACATGTAGTAGATTCAAAGAGGAAGGAATGATTAAATCTAGACAGGGAAATCAGAGACTCTATTAAACAGAGATAGAAGAAGAGAAGGGAGGTGACACCTGAGCTGACACTTAACATAATGCAATTCTGTTCATGAAAAAAATGTATAAGGAAATTATGCAGTATTATAACAATTATCTGCATCTAAAGTTTCATGTTATATTACAAAGAAGGTGGAGGAAAGAGACAGGAGAAAGTAAAAGTTATTAAGCACCATGCCTCAAATAGAGACAGCCAAACATACTATTTTACTCAACATTGAAAATATGCTACCTAGAGATTAAACATAACTTTGGACCAACAGGGAGGGAAATAAAGAGGGAAAGGGTAACATGAAGGAACATACACAAGTTATTTAAAAATTTGCAAGCATAAAATGGATAACTCATTCATGTTAAAAGACTTGTGAAATGAATCAAAAGACAAAACCCAACTAGTTGCTGTTCACAAGCAACATACCTAAAAAAGTATAATCCCAAAAATCTGAAAAGGATGAACAAATATATTTTAGGCAAATGCAGAATAAGTTTAGGTGTTCCAAAATGAACACGAGAAGAAACAGAGATAAAAGTGCTATAAATAGTTTAGGAGTGAAATTTTAACATAATAAAGGGTAAATTTACAATATGTATATAGAGGTAACATACACTTTCATGTCCTAAATTATATTTCATTAAATATTGTTAAAACACAAGGAGAAATGGGCAAATTCACAATAGTAGAGGAGATTTATCAATACATTTAAAAAAATTCAAGTCTTTAAAAACAGTACAAATTGTTTTCCAAGAATTTGTTGCCTTCAGAGAGCTAATTAGAGTTATGAAAGGCAACCATCAAAGAGTCAAAAGCAAACACAAAGGTTGAAGGTAGACGATAATATCATTAATAACGACTGATTTCCCATGCATGCACATGCATGCATGCACACACACATCAGATTGTGTACTACGCCACTCGTGGAACATTTGTCAAGAGTAACAGTATGCTGCAACATAAAATCTTAATAAAAATGAAACCAAGGCAATCATCAAAACCAAACGTTTTTCTGAATTGAAGCAAGAACTCTATCCATAGATTGAAAGGTCACTCACACATGTTCCAGATTAAACCACTGATACAAGCACCCAGGCTCATGTATATACATTTTGGCAAAGTGTTTCAACTGCAAAGACATAGAAAATATTTCAAAAAAATAATTGAAACTGAGAAAAAAATAACCCTGGTTTGCGTAGAGCTATATAGGAGTGTGTGCTCATCACCAACAAATGCCACTCCATACATTCCCGCAGGAAACATGTCTCTGAGGATACATGGGAAGAACTGTCTTTGAGGGGGGAAATAAAACTTTGAAGGAGAAAAAAAACAGTTGAAAAGTTTGCCTTTGAAATTTGGATCTCAAGTCATTCTGAACTTCAAGAGAACAAATCAAGACCCTTGTCACTACACAGTAAGCCTGAAGTTGGTACAGATGGTTGGTTAGTATAGACTATTCAAAGCCCTCAGTAAGTAAGAATAGCTAAATCCAGCAAGGTTCACATCTCCCTACTGAAGCTAAGTCAGTATGATTCAGGAGAGCCCCAAATGATAATATGAGCTTAGACACTATAAAGACCAGGCAGTCCTCAGGTGTAGGATTCAGGTGTTATTCAAAATGTTGACATCTTTGAATTAGTCTTAGGCATTTTATGTCTGCTTACTAGAGTCCTTTCCTCAGAAGGCCCTTGATAGAAACTGAATCAAAATTCTCATACTGAATCCTTCAGTCTGTGCTCCTCTAAACTTCATTGTCAAGAATTTCTCTTAAAACCTAGAGCCTGAGAAAGATTGCCTCTCCTGAGGAATGGTTATACTTCCTCTGATCATATAATGAAAACTACCTAACTGACCAAGCCTCCCTTTTCCCTCAGAGTCAAGTCTGAGCTGAATAACAACAACCATTTTGAGTCTAGTTGTCTGTATATATCTTTCCTACCCTGCACTTGACTTCCTACTGCTGCTACAGTTCCCTCCTTATTTTCTGTGCCTACTATATCATTATTATAAAATGTGTGCTCCCATCATAAAATGATTCAAGTGCTCTGTGGATCAAACTGGTGAGTAAGGAACTAAATGAGTTCTGATCTGTCTCTTCAACTCCTTGATCCACTATAAATTTCTTTATCCTCTGTGCCTTCCCAAGGCATCCTCTCCTCAGAAAATGGCTCCACTTTCTACCCAGATCTCATGCCAAACACATAGAGGTCATCTGCAATTCTTCTGTTTTAATCGTCCTTCATGTACAACTCATCAGAAATTTGTATGGGCTCTTTCTCTTAATTACAACGTCTTTGATTTTTATTTTCTTCCCCTCTATCTCTATCACTTCTACTCTGGAATATGTGTGTACCATCTCTCTTCTGGATTACTATAATTGCTTACTAACAAATCACCATTCTTCCCCTCTTATTCAATGGCAATTACTTTAAGACTTTACATTTGTAGAGCAGCTTTATGGTCATGGTAAAATTGTGAGGAAGGTGCAAAGATACTACATATACCTCCTAACCCCACACATGCATAGCTTCCCCCATTATTAGTGTCCCCACGAGAGTGGTGCATTTATTACAACTACGTTATTACAACCTACATTAATGTAGCATTGTCATCCAAAGCCCATAATTCACTTTAGGCTTCATTCTTGGTGTTGTACATTCTATGGGTTTGGAGAAATGTATAATGACACATATCCACAATTATGTTACCATGTAGAGTATTTTCACTGCCTGAAAACTCCTTTGTGTTCCACCAATTCATCTCTCCCTCCACCCCCAGCTCCTGGCAGCCAATGAACTTTTTACTTCTCTATAGTTCTGTCAATTCCAGAATGTCATATGGTGTGGTAAGAGTGTGTTTCATTTTTCAGGAAATTGTCAAACTGCTTCCCAAAGTGGCATCCACACTAGCAATGATCAAGAGTTCCTGTTCCTCCACATATCATTACTTTTTTAATAGACTGATCTCTTAAAATACCAGGCAGAGATTTCTCTCTACTGTTTAACATCCTTCTGTGGGTTACTACTGTACTTTAGCCAACAAGGTACCATGTAAGTTGCCCACTGCCGTGTCTGTCACTCCAGTCATAATGACCCAGCCATGTAAGTCACTCTTTCTCAAACATGTCAAGCTTATTCTCTTATTCTCATTTCTCCACCTGTTGCTGCCTCTGCCCCAGATTGTCTGACTGCTTCACTCCTCTCTCAGGTCTCACCAATGGTCCCCAGGAGCTATCTTCTCACACACGCTTTCCCTCACCATGCACCCACCAGCAATATCAGCAAACTAGCATTGCCAGCTTCCACTGCTGGCCAGCTCTTTCCTCATTTCCTTCATTGCACTTACCTCCATCTCTGTCTTATTATATTTACTACTTATCTTCTGCTTTCCAACATAGGTTTCTTGAAAATAAGTGCATTACCTTTCATAAGTATTGCTTCATCCTCACATACAAAAAACACACACACTAGGGGCTCAATAAATACTCATTGAGTCAGTGAATAATGTATCTTAAATGTAAAGCTCAACTACTTGAATTACACCAATGAGAACTTACAAGGATAGTAAGACACACTGCCTTTAAGAGATGAAACCTATTTGGAGGAACAAGGTCAATGCATACAATGCAGCTAAATAAAATACAAGGACAATCTAAGGAGGGCAAACACTTTGCCACTGTAAATGAGTGTGGCAAGTTCAATAAACAGTTGAGAAAAGCAGCCTGTCGGAAACTCGTGGTAGACCAGAATTTGCGGCTCCGTGAATGCCAGGCTGAAAAGTAGAGTTTGATTTTTAGGCTACCTGTCCTGCTTAAGGGGTAGACACACTATGTGTGTTAAAAACCTGGTTCTGTCTTTTATTTTCTAGATTAATTTCTCTGTTTCTTATTTTCCTTATTTATAAAACAAATAATGGTCAGACCTAAATCATTCATTCAGTGTTTTGAAACCATTAATGACTTTAATCTAGAACTAGTTTAGCTTTTAACTTTAAAAGACTAGGGTCCTATTCTCATTGAGTTTTCTTTCTAATAGGATATTATTATAATAAACTAATTATATGTGTTTATCATGTGAGATACACATGGAAGTGCCTTTTGGCACAGTACCTGGTACCAAATAACCACTCAAAATTTTAACTATTATAACTTTTATTAGGTATTAGGAAACACTATGTTTTTAGCAGGAAAAATTAATGTTGAAAGCAGTGTTTTAGAAAGAATAATCTGGGGAAAGAAAAAAAATGATTAGAAAGAATTGAGATTAGAAGCAAGGAAACCAGTTCTGAATTTTGTAGTTTGTATAGCTTCCTATCATTCTGCCAAAACCATATCCTCAGTTTTACTGGGATTCTGATGACCTCCTCTAAGGTAATTAAGTTACTTTGCTCTTGCCAATTATGGATTCTGGAAATGAACTGCACCTTGGTAGCATACGTAGAAGCAAGGGTAGGTAACATAGCAAAGGGCATGCTATAACTTGGCAAGCTCTCCATTTGCTTGTTCATCACAGGTGTCTAATATTCTGAGCACTGTGCTGGGCATTCTCCACAAATTAAATAATTTCTGAGATATTTGAGAGTTCAAAAGTCAGTGAAGAAGAAAAATGCACAAGCATATTCTTGGAAAGCAGTGGAAAATTTAACATGGAAGTTATAAGATGGAGCACGTGGCTGTCAGAGATTTCATGGATAGTGGGATATCCAAGAATCAAAAGGAGCTTGCCAGTCATGAATGGAAGAAGAAATAGTAACATTCTTTACTGATAATAATGTAAACCACTAACACTTGTGGAGGGCCTACTATGTGTCAGTTCCAAGTATTTTACAAGGATTAATTGATAATCCTCATAATAAACCATGAAATGGATGAAATAGCTACTGTTGTTATTCCTGTTTTGCAGATGAGGAAACTAAAGCCCAGAGTTAAGTAACTTGCCTATGGACAAGTGGGGCAGATTTGTGTCTCTCTGAATTCCGTTCCCTGCTCCAAGCTACCTCCAACAACAGGCCCTGACCCAGAGTTCATTGCACCCTCCAGCACTGGGGGCACAAATGCTTTCTGACCTATGCAACCAGGCCTCAGCTTCCAAGTTTCCACTTAGCTCTCCTCACTACACCAAAGGACCCCAGTTGTGGCTATTATCTGCAGCAGCTCTAAGTCCTCTCAGGATCTGACTGGCTGGGACAGTTAAGTCCAGGAAGAGAGCAAAGTGCAAAGGAGACTGTGGTTTCCTTTCACACCAGTTACGTACTCTCTTCCTGATCAGCCACACCCTCCCTCCTGTCTCAAATTTAATTGGATAAAAGATATTTTATTTGCTGAATTATGCTTTACTAGAAAGAAAATATAATCAAAAGGCCTGTATTGAAAACTTTCAGTAAAGAGATAACAAGAAATAGCTTGTATGAATAAACCTTCTTAGTTGTTAGCTTAAAGGCTCAGGAACGTGCTGGAAGGACAGTTTGAACCACGGTTGGTTTCCATTTTAGTCAAAGAGCTGATTTAAAAGTGTCATGAGTCTTTGTTACATCTTTAAACAGATTTCTTAAACCATGAATAGAGAAAGCAACAAAGAAAAAGAGAATTATGGATGCGCCTCCGAGGAACCGCGATGGGGGCTGACATCCCACCTCATACATGTGGCTGTCATCTGGATGCTCATCTGCTCCTCTGCCGAGAGAAGGAGCTCATGGCATGAGACATTTGTTGGCTGGTGGTAGGCAGCTGCCAGGCAAGCCTCCAAGTAGTTACCTGCCTCACTCCAGTGAACTTTTAAAAATACTTACATATGTGTGCTAATAAAAACAGAATAATGTACCCAGGTACTTGAAAAGTCATGGAAATACTGTGTCACTATACTCAGGGAATTGTTAAGTTTTACTTTTGAGAAAACAGTATTTCATAATAGTCATGCTGGAGGAATTTATGTATACAGATATAAGAAAATCAGATTTATCCATAATAGTAAACTACTAACATGGTCTCAAATCACTAGAATACAGCTGTGAATACAGATACTATTGAGAAGGTCACTCAGACTCTGCAAGAATGATCTCAACTCCCAGGACAAAGGCAAGTGGTAAAGGAGAAGCAAATTTATCTTGGGATTTGTTTATAGAGTAGATACTTGGTGTCTTGAAGCAGCTGGAGTGATCAAACAGCAATAGTGTGGCAAGTAGAAAAAACCCTGGCTTTGGAGGCAAGTTCTAAATCCCAACTCTGATGTTCACAAGCTATGCTTCCTGGCAAGTCAGCCTCTCTGCGGGTCAGTTTCCTCATCCATGCATGCAATCCTCAAAATGCGTTCTGAGCATTATCAAGTGAGACTGCATGTCAGGCCCCCAGCCAGGCCTTGCGGGCATCATCATGTCTCAACAAAGGTGTGTTTCTTCCTCTCCCTCTCCAGTTCTCAACCCCTCCTTAATAGTAACCTCAGTTTTATATATCTCTTACTTGACTTCTAATGCCTCTGTGTATCAAACACACCCCTTCTGAGCAAGCCTCATGCCAGCTCTCCTAATCCCCAAGGCAAGAGGCAACATGACATGTTTAATTCTTCTGGCCAGAGCCTCAAGAGAGGGCCCCTGAGAAAAGGCTAGCTGAGAAATGGTTGTGATTTGTAGGTCATGTTTAGGATTTTGTACTTTTTCATAGTACTAATAGGAGACACTGAAGTGCTTTTGATGAACTTTCAGTTTAAAGGTTTACTCTACCATAGGAAACCAAACTACAGAGGCCAGAGTGCATGCAAGAAGACTTTTGCAGTAGTTTAGACAAGAGGCAGTGAGATCCTGCACTGGGGAAGGGAGCAGGTATCAATAGAGAGAAAAATAATTGGGTGGATTTAAGGGAAAATTGCAGGTAAAATGTTGTACCAGAAACTGATTAGATATGAAGTAGAGGGAGAGAAGAAAATCAATGGAATATCCATAATTGACAAGAGCAGAATTATATTTGGAACAGAATGAACATTCAGTAAATGTAAGCTTATTACCTTTTTTACTCTGCCACTATACAATATGTTAAATTCAAATCACATAAAAATTTGATTTTTTTGTGTCTGAAATTCTGAGCATCTCAGTGAATTTATAATTGGTTGTATTTTATGATAAGCATCTTGCATATTCAGGAATTCTTACAGAAACAGAAATCTAAACTACAGATTGCTTCCAAATGTCATGAAATTTTTATGAATACTCATTTTAACAATTAATGAAGTTGACTTAATATTATGTTCTGCAGACATTTAATTAAATATTTATCAGTGTTAGTTTTACAGTTAGGTTTTCTTTTTCAGATTTTGGAGCACATCATTTGTTTTCAGGAAATATTTTCAAAAGGCCTTTAAAAGTTTGCACATCCTAAGTCATCTGCCTATTATGCCTAATTAACAGAATGGACCTGAAGTGGTGGACAGCTGAGAAAGAATAAAGTGAAGGCAGGATCACAATATATCAGATACTGCTGAAGGGGGAAGTTTAGAAAAAAATAACATCACATTATCTCATTTTCCTGAACTTGTATTAATTGGTTCCCAGGCTATCTCATCCTTAACCTAATGAGATTACCAAATGTCACTGCAGTTTAATAAAAACCACTTACCCTTTTCATTTTATTTATGTGAAAATGAGGGCTCATCAAATATAAATTTTGTCAGACTGCTTAGGATCAAAATCACTGCATAATAATGATTATCTTATGGAAGTCTTAACTTTTCAAATAACAGCAAAGGCTACCTCCACCAGACAGCATTTTTGACCTTGAAAGAACATTGAAAGTCACAGGATTCAGAAAGGAGCAGTGACTTGCCCAAGACCTTCACATGGAGGGTGCCACTGCCCGAAATACTCTGACTGGGTCTTGCAAGTGCTGATGGCTTTATAGCTGTGAACACAGCACTGACAGCCTTGAATCCCTGTATCAGCTCACGGGGCAAAAGGTTGCTACTCTCCTCCCAGGTGTAAAGGAAAAGTCTTTGGAACTCACTCTGAAAACAAATTACGGATATTAAAATGACTGAAACAACCTGTCAGGAAATTGGTTATTTACCATGAATTCTATTCAAGGAACTTGGGTGCATTTAAGAATTTGCCTGAAACGTGAAATGACATAAAAAAATACTCTACCTTTCCCATCTTTCCCAGTGGAAATCATTACAATTAATGGGATTTTTTTCAAGTGCTTCACTTGATTATTCATAAGAAATGACAAATTGATCTCACATAAAGAGTATCTTTTATTCTGGGAAGTTGCTACCTGATATAGCTAGTGGGAAATACCATGAGAAAAGCGAATTATGTGCTGATATTCTATAGACTGGCACTGGCCATCCAGCAATGTGGGAAAGTGCCATCCTTTCAGCAGTGTTGTAATAAAAGAGTTCTAACTACCAGGGTAATTATTCATTTTCATTGCAGCTATCACTCATTGAGAGCTTATTATGTCATGTGCAAAATAACATCATTTAATCTTCAGGACTATCTCAATAATTAAATACAGTTGTGCCACTTTTAAAGATGAATAAACTGAGTCTCAGAAAACTTTAACAACTTATCCAAAGCTACACAACCACTAGGCTTCAAATCCATGTCTGAACAATAACATGGACCTGCTCTTAAGAATTCTGAAAGAGCACATTTGAATTACAAGGCATTAGCCAGTTTTTGGACCTTGGACACCATCCCTAGAACTGGTTACAGAAGCCTGAAGATCAAGCTAGAGTTCCTGCAAGGATGAGATTTAGAAGCCATTGTTGTTTTGGTTGTAATCAAAGGACAGGATACATTTTAGAAGTCTTCTGAGGCTTAAATCTGACACTATTTCATTCCGAAAATATTTGGAGACTATTTACTCAGGCCCAGCATTTCTAGATGTTTGATGTACATCAGAGAACAAAACAGAAAAGATCTATGTTCTCAGAGCTTACCTTCTTAGGAGGAGTGGAGGAAGACAGATAAAAACATAACAAATGAGTAAATCATGTAGTATGTTTAAAGGTGAATAGCTCTACTGTGCTAAGGTGACACCACAGGGGAAGAGAAGCAGGGTAGATGGAACAGCTGAGCTTACTAAGTTGCCTGTGAAAATTCCTAATGATTCTCTTCATCCACACATCAGCAATTTAAAAGTGTTGTTTCCTGTCTGCTTTAGTGCTATTGATATTTTTGAGGTCATCCAGAGAGTCCAGGGGAAAAGACCATAGTTCAGAAATAGCTGACAGAAAACTTGTTTGGAGCCAATAACCCAAGCACAACTCAACACTCCCACCCCTGCCCACCCCAGGTATGTTGCTGGGGCTCAGGAAACTGGCTGCCCATGCAAATACAGTCATGACTACAACCCTGATTGTAACCAGCCTGGTCTCCTCATTGGAAAAAAAAACAAACATGGCACATGTGGTGGGATGGCCTCATTGCCACGTGTCCACCCACAGCTTCTCCCAGGTCTGAAATTATGTAATAAGAGCATTGCTCAAAGGTAGGCCCAGAGCTTCTCAGAGTCCCAGAGTCATTACACTGTCTCACTCCAGACTTTTTCCACCCAGCCAGCAACAATGCAAAGCAGCCAGGATAATCCTTTCTTGCGGAGTAAGTAAAGCGAGTAGCAATGAACTGTGATTTCAGGAGCAGGAAATGGTTTCCTGCCCAAATGCATGAAATAATGCATTTGGCAAGGAACAATATATCTACAAGTCGTACTCAACTTTAAAATGAAAAACTGAATTAAAGCAAAATTTTATATCATGTATCACAATTATATCTTTAATTAACTTATCTTAACTGACTTGAATTAAAAATTTATGGGCCTAGCCAGCCTCAAAAAACATGTACACCCTACATTACAAGGATTTAAATAGCCGCATGTCGAACTTCTTTTCAATTTGTATCTTCTGGTAGGATGAGTAACTTTTTGTTGTTTTGCTGCTCTTTTTTATCCTAGTAAAAAACATATTAACATAAAATTTACCATCTTAACCAGTTTGAAGTGCACAGCATAGTATAGCAGTGTTAACTGCCTGCACACAACTTTTTCATCTTGCAGAACTCAAACTCTGTACCCATTGAACAACTCTCCTTTTCTTCCTCCCTCCAACCCTGGCAGGTTTTTACTTTCAGTTTCTGTTTCTACGAGTTTGCCCATGTTACTATCTCACATAAATGAAATCAAGCAGTATTTGTTTTTTTCTGACTGCCTTATTTCACTTAGCATAATATCTTCAAGGCTCATCCATGTTGCAGCATTTAACAGGATTTCCTTTTTTTTTTTAAGGCTGACAGACAGCCTGTTTTTGTTTTTTCAGTAAGCGATTTTTCCTACAAGGTAATGTAGCCTAAAATATTTAAATTCTCCATAGAAATATTTCTGTAGGAAATAGGAGATTTCTATTAGTCCAGCAAAGTCTTCTTCAGCGATTTCCCACGTCACTTCCTAAATCCTAAGTCTTATTCTGTGTTAAGTTTAAAAAGGTAAGCATTTCAATCTATATTTTGACATTTCCCTTTTTGGCTACCCAAGCGTAAAAGAGGTAGGCATGTAGAATGTGGGAGGATGACGGAGCATCTCTTACTTGCCAACCTTCAATTAGGATGACACACTAATTTATTAGTATTTGAATAAATTTTATTTCCGTGGGGAAACACATGAGCCAAACTATTGTAAATATTAACTCATGTAGACAAAAACCAAGATACAAAGTGTTTTCCCCTCACATTTAGGATTTAATGGAGCCCAATTTTATCAATGACTAAGTCATTTTCTCCTTTAAAACCATCTAGAAATGTTGATTTTATATAAATATAATAAGTTCCTATGTTAATTGTGATCCAAAAATGTAAAGTAATCAAAATCTTTATTGTTTCAAATATTTTTAAAAGACTGTTAATAAATGAAGACATGCATGAAGAAGTCATGAGCAGACAGAGTTAGATATATGATCATGAGGCACTGCCTGGATACTATCATTTTGGCTTAGAATGACTATGTTTTTCACTCTCCTAAAATACTTTCAGTTGTCTGCATTTGTGGGATATTGATCCCAAGAGTCAGCCTGCTACCTCATAAATTTTTTGTCAGAGCAGCTAATAAGTAAATATTAGGCAAAGAAAAGAAATTACACTGCTTGCTCATCTTTCTCTTCTATATTCCAGCTCTTCCCAGACAAATCATGGATTTAACTCCTCAACATTTCCCTCTAGGGCATGAAAATTCTCAGTCATAATAAAAGTTAGTCACAGGAATGGTAGTTCAGCATGGAGAATACAGCCGATGGTTCTGTAACATCTTCCTATGTTGACAGATAGTAACTGCAGTAGTGGGGGTGAGGATTTAATAATGTGTGTAACTGTTGAATATACTTGAAATCAATATAAGATTGTATATCAATGATACTTCAATAAAAAAAGTCTCTTCAACTGCAAAATTCTTCTTCATGTGGCTTTTACCAAACCTAGTGCATCACTCAAATCTCCGTTCAAAAGTTACCTTCTGATCCCTGAGTAAGCAGGGATCCTTACTCAACTCTTCTGGGAAAAATTAGCCTTCATTTTAGTATTATCACTTTCTATTATAATTGTTTATTTGAAAATCTATCACCCCATCACAGCATATAATTCTCAAGTGAGGGCCTATATCTTATTTATTCTTGTATTTCCAACTTTACAATAGTACCCAGCACATGTATAGTAGATGCTTAGTGCATGTATGTAATAGTCTTACACACACATCAGAGATTCTGCTTCCTCTGAACATACTGTGCTATCTCCAGTAGCTTCTTTCACCATCTGAAAATGGATTAATGAATCTTTACAGTGAGACTTTTTTAAACTATATGCATATTTTTTAGATACATTCATCATGGTACATTAACTGATTTGGGGGGAACATACCTTAGGAGAAAATTTGGATCTTTAAAAATATACATAGATGATGCTGATAATTATCTTATACCTGATAAATAACCCTTGGGCCCTAGGTACTCCCAGGAGGGTTCTCTCTTGTATATTACAGAACTTCTTCTAAGCTCTTTAAAATGTAGCCAGTTAATACAGTTTATGATTAAAATGTGATGGTAAAGCAATCATAATGCTGATGGCATTTATTCCATTCATGAAGTGACCTGAATAATTAAAGATAAGAGAAAGTAATACCAACATAAGGAAGAGCACAATGTAATAAAACAATTTCAAAGTCCAAAGGAGTTCCAGTTTTAACAGTTGCTGGTTAATGTGGTTAAAAGAAGTTGCTCAAAATAAATAGTACCAATAAGCAAGGGCTTCCCAAGTTCACAAAGCATTCCCTTTGCAGGTGCCTCCATTTCTTATCTCTTTTAATCTGATGTGAGTTAACCTCCTACACCATTTAGTCTTACTTCAAATCTTCTACACAAATCAGCCAGGGAAAAATAAAAAATAAACACAGAAGAACTACCGCCACCCCTCACCCCAAAACATTAACACGTTACTAAAACCCAGCACCGAAAATAAAAAGGCCTCAAACTCGGAGCTGGAAAAAGGCTGAAAGAGAGTGTTCTTAATACTCTCCTCCCCAAAACCTGCAGAGAGCACACATTCTCACTAGCTAGTTCAATATAGAAAACCTAGCCCACCTTCATTTCTGTAACTTGCAGACTAGGAGCCTGATTTCTAGCAATGACTTCATTTTAACAAAATATCATTGCAATTTTCATGGATTCAGAAATGACGTTGCATTTTCTCTTTCACTCTTATCTTCCCTCCCTCTGTTCCCCTTTCCTTTCTTCTTTCCTTCCTCCGTTCGAAAGAAATCGAATCACCCTTAACCTTGCTTGTTTCAACAAGACCATTTCTAATTTCTTCTTGATGGATCTAGGTTTTCAAAACCGCACTGCCAGCTATGTGTCCCCCGTGATTTCCCCAAACCACCTCGCTGCCACAGTTCCTGGATACCAGTGGTGGGGTCTCACCAGGGACTGCCAACACCCCTGAAACAGCAATACAGCAAACCAGCAGGCATCAAAGGGATTCCTAAATCATGCTGAGGACAGTTTTATTACCCATAAAGCAGAAAACCCACACAGAAGAGAAGCTGTCCTGGCTTTACTGTTTATTGGCCAGGTGGAACTGATTAAGAATGTGAGAATCTGTGGTCTCCATAATCATGGGCTTCTTGTGTTCAACATAAGAAAGGGTTTCACATAACCCAGCAATCGCAGGGCACTAGCGCTCAAAAAAATACACAAACTGGGAGCTATTTATACTCAGAACTGGGCTAGACAGGCTGGCTCAGAGAAAATAATATTAAGGGAAGAGTGTGAAGACAGAGAAATGACTCTCAGAAACCACAAATAAAGCACAACAGAGTACATTTCCTTTGCAAATGAATGTGAAGATGACCCCAGGTTGAATTCAGCAAAAGCTACATTAAAGTGGTTGGGTGGCTCATAACCAGGCCTGACTTCATATGAATCGTTTTCACAGAGATGGAGGCCAAGAACCGCATTCCCTCTAGGAGGCACTTGCTTGTCTGGAGGCTGCTTTCCCAGAGGTTTAAGTGGAGAAGGATATGACTGCAGAATAGCAGCCTGAAGAGGCTCAACTGGGGGGAGAAGCATTTATCTCTAATCCTTTCACAGAGGAAACAGCCCCGTTTTAAGAAAATCCTGAAGTAGAGGAACCCAGGAAGAAAAAACAGGTAGAACAGACCGTCAGTATCACCATCCTGCACATTCTTCACTCTGCAAAAAGTTTTGTTGCATCACTGTTTTTGGCGTGTCCCTAGTATATTTAAAAATGGCTTTATATTAAAAAATGAGATGCACTTAGGGTGGCGAAGACATCCATTTCATAATCTAAAAAACACTATGTGAAGATTATGCCAAAAAATCCATATATTATGTTTATCGTACAAAAACAAATCAAGACTACTGGAGACCAAAAATTACAATAAACTTCCCAGAGAACTTGATGGTTTTTCATGGGCTAATAAGAAAATTAAGATGTGAAGAAGACAGGGCAGGATTTCTGACAATAGAAGTTGGCTTTGAATGAAAACATTTGGTCTGTATCAGTCAAAAATTCTCACCAAGGATCCAATTTTCTAAACTCTAATAATTTCAAATGGTATTCCATTAAAAAACTTTATAACTTCCTTAATTATAATTTATCATCAAAGAGAATAAATCGTACCTTAAATAAGCAGAATACAATTTGGTTTAAAATAAGAATTCCTTATTTTACTGAAGGAAGTAACACTAAAACTTTAAAGAAGGGTACTATGAGCACATAGTATGTGCACGGAAAAGTGCACATGTTCATAAACCATGTGTCAGTTATCAATAAAATAAATGAGGAAACATAGCAAGTAAAATAAGAGCTTAGAATTTGATTACTTAGAATTTGATTATTGTGCCAAAAGAAGAAAAAGCCAAATCTAACTGTATCAGAATATACCAGAAACCACCTCAGTACATCTGTGGTTACTTAACATATAGCTATTTGTGATTCTGAGTATGAGTGATCATCAAAAGCTATAAAGCAAAGCAAGAACATTTTAAGCATTTAGTTTAATCTCAGTGATGAATCCTAAGTCTTGCTTAACATTTAGAGTTGAATTTCAGAATATCTAAATTCTATTCCATTTTAAAACTAGAAGGAATGTCTTTCACTCAATGATCACTTTCAACTCAAAGGATTAGGACAGTCCTGGAATAAAGTAGCCTTCTGCTTCATTTATATCGCTTTCCCACTATTCACGTATAGAGAATTAGTCATGAAGTCATGTAACAGCTGTCTGGTCATGCATGTGCAATGGTCCAGAGGAAACCCACTGCCCACCTGCAATGCGGTGGTTAATCTGAAGATGACAAACGATGTCTAACCAGGTCAATGACAATATAACAAGAAGCTTAAAAAGAATGCATACATTTAAAAATGAGGATGACGTGAGAATAACTAGTGAGACTGTTTATTAATATCTTGATTTCTACCTCAATAAACAACTTGCTTTGTTTTGGTTTTTATCTTAAATAATCTTCTCTCAATATTTTCTGAGATAACTGCAGTTTGTCAATATCTTAAAAATCCTAAAGCTTCACTTAGAAAGTAGTTTTCAGAAAGGAAATTGACTGAAACTGGCAAATGGGTTGTAAACATACTCAGAATGGTGGGACATGACCTGAATCATCAAAGCAGAGGTCATTGTCTCCTACAGAAAAACAGTACGTCTGCTGAGTCCAAGTCTAACCTGATCACATATCCGGTGAGCGCACTGCTGGCAGGGAGAACACTCAGGAACTCCTGGTACCTTACCACCTGCATCCAGTGAGGAGGGCTTTCTCCTGTCCACCTGCCAATGTCCAGTGATAAACCAATGTTTCCATGGACAAGGCCTGACTACCATCCTGCTTCCTTCCCTCTCACATGCAGACTCACACGTGCATATTCAGTCCTGGGAAGTATTTCGAGAATGCCTTGATGTGTTTTCCACACATAGAAGGATTTAGAAGCTTCTAGAAGACTCCCACCAATGACCTGGGGAAAATTCCACCTTCATCTTGGGCCCAACCTCAAGCCCATTTATTTTCCACAGTATGATCTTACAAAAGGCAAATTTGATCATGTTTTTCCATTTGAAAGCTTTTGAAGCAAAAAATGTTAAACTCAAAATTTTTCTCAACTAAGCCTTCCATCCTTACCTTGTCATATTGACAAGCTACCTTGCACATAACTTATAATGGGTTACAACTTATTCTTTTTGTTAATATTGCTATTAGTGTTACTGTCATTTTTATTATTTTATTTTCCACCTTCCTCTGCTAAACTATCAGCTCCATAAAGACACTGCTTATTCAAACCTACTTTTCTAGTGCAGTGAATGGTATGCAGTTAGGCACTCAAAAAACAGTAGTTGAATGAATGAAATGTATTGTTCTTCACTACTGTTCCTCATTTCAGTCCTACAGAAATTATATTTTGCAAGAGGAGTATTTGCCTCAGAAAATTAAAGAACAATACTTTAAGGACTATTTTTTTCATATGTACATATGCTATGTATGTCATGCTATCTTACATATTAGCATATGCATATATCACACTTGGAAAGACTCAGAACTGCTGGGGCTTTTGCATTTGCACACACATAGGAAAGCAGAGCCTTCCCTCCTTGCCGTTGTGGTCTCCTGAACTCAGCACAGTGACACAACCCTGATGTGGTATTACACAGGCAAATGAAGCTGCTGGGATTGCCAAAAATTCCCCTGGTAGGTGAATGTCCACATCAGTGAGGTCTTTACATCAGTAAGAAACAAAAAGCATTAGAACTGAATGAAAACATCCTTGCTTAGAGCATTCTCCAGAGGGTTGAAAGGACAAAAACACTGAGCTAGGGACGGATGCACATTATTACTAGCTTTTGTCAACTTTGTATTTAGCTTTCCTCTTTCTCATTACAATTTCGAAGTCAATTTATTTTTCTTCGGGTTCTTCCCCACACTACCTCCCAAACTCCTTTTCTGTAGGACAAATCAATTTCCATGTGGTGCACTTAACCAGGACAGGAAGACCTCCAGCTTCCCTCAGCTTTCTGTGTTCTCCTGATTGTTACAAACTGCCCCAGTGGACTGGATTACTTTGACCTTTAACTTCTTTCTTCCTGGTCTCTGAAACAGAATCACTTACAGATGAAGAAAGGCTGAAAAATTGCAAACATTTGGGGTCTAAGATGGCTAAGCTTCCCTCCAGAATAGTTCTATGAATTGTGTTTTCTTGTCATCCATTTGACTTCCAGTCCCTGATCTGGTCCAAAAGTCACAAAAGGAGGCCAAAAAACTTAAGGATAAAAATTGATTTTTGTTTTTAGGAAAGGAAAAGACGCTATTACATCAAAGTGTTTTATTTTTGCAAATTAATTCAAAAGTACCTGCATGTAGAAACCTTAGATTTCAGGTCTTGAAAAACCTATCTTTACAGAAAAAAAACCGCAATAATTCAATAAAACAAAGCTATAAAGGGTACCTAATTTGTGCAAATCACTGCACCTAGTACTGTGGAAAGAATGCAAAATAAATAATACACAGTTAATGCTCTTTTGAAGATTAGACTCCAGTAGTAGAGACAAATGCACATATGGAAAAAAACACACTGAACATATTCAAATTTTATAGAGCACTGCTGTATTGCAAACACAAGTACATCCATATAAATGTATATGCACACCCGTGTGTGTATATGATTAATGCATGAATAAAATTTTATGTAATTATCATAAGGTCTTTGCCACACACATGTTATTATTAAACAGGAGGGTTAACAACTTTCCCCAAGGTCACACAAGTAAACTAGTAGTGGCAGGGCTAGGCTTTGAAGTTCAGCCTCCCTAACCAAAGTCCATGGTCTTTCCACCCAACACCTAGTCTTAAACACTCTACATTATAAAAGCCCAAGCAGTAAGATGAAATTATAGGAGAAAGACAAAACAGAAACTGTCAATATAAAAATAGGGAAGTAATTGATGTTCATGAGCAATCAAAACACACAAAATATCTTCTCATTCCTTTTTAACCTTAATCAAGTCAATTATAAAACTTAAAGAAACAAGAAGGGGGCTTTTCCCACCTCACACATTTCAATTTACACTAAAAATAAACTGGACCCTCAAAATTGTATCATCAATCATTGGCCCATTCTTAATAAATTATTTGAAATTTCACCATAATTAAGCATCTCTGACATAATATATATCCTGGACCTAATATAAAGTATAATGGATGCATATTTGATATTATTTTGCCCACTAAGTAAGTATCCCAATGAATAAAATGTTATTCATCTCTCTTACAGATGTATTGAAGACTCCAAAAGTTAAATAGCATCCTTTTAGACATTTAAAATCAGGCCCACTAATTATTAAAAGGCCACAACTTTTCCTATCATAAAAATTAAGTTTCTGCAAACACAGAAAAGTTAGGAATAGAAGCACTTACCTGGAAAATTCAAGGTGTTCATCTTGGACATGAACTGAGAGCCCAGGGCAGAATATATCACAGAGACTAGGTTCAAACCCATCTCAACCACTTGGGCACACAGGTCAGACACTCAGGGCCTTCAAGATTCACATGGATTCTCCATAGGAACCACCATCAACTACTCCAAAAGAGCACCTATCTACACATACTCTTTCCAAGTAACTGCAGCCCCCTGGTCAATTTAGGAACAAACAAAAATGCAGGATATTTAAGAAGTTTGAAAATAATCTTCTAAGACCAAAGGCCATGGCTATTTGAATCCTCTAAGACTAAAGTTCTGAATTGATCCCCAACCCCCAAGATATATAGGGTCCAAAGATCTATACACACAAAACACACACACACACACAGCCTTCAGTGGCTCAGAACACTAACAGCCACACACAAATTTTCCAAAGAACCCATTTGACCACAAAGGACTGCAAGGTGATGGGAGGGAAAAATAGATTCTCCATCTCTAAAAAATTCACATTTGAAACCAAGGATTCTCCTCAGAGATGTACCAATAAACTCAACAGCAAATATTGTCATGACTAAACCTGAGGTATTAGTTACGCTTAAAGCTTCTGCCAAATACCGAGTTTCCTATTAGCACCAATTTTCCTTAAATGAAAAGCCTCCTGAGAGGACTAGGACTTCTCCCCTAGTGGAGAAACTGTGGAAGGTTGTTTCCTGGCATCACCAGCAGTGAAAGTGTAAGTGTAAAGATAAACCTTCACGGATGCACCATAGCCTAGTACCAGAGCCATTGTTTCAGTAAAATGAGAGTATTTATTTGCATGAAGCTGAAATTCCCCTTGAACTAGCCTTCCCAATAAAGGCACTTCCCCTAAGTGGCCACTGTTATCCATCCAGTGTAGACCCTTCCAAACCTTTGTCTATACATTTGCATACAAATATGAAATCACTGAGAATATATATACACTTTAAACTAATACCCTATAATTTATTCTCACTTAAATGTACACTTCCTATTCAACAAGGTAGCATAGATATACTTACATGCCCATGGTACTCTACAGTATCTTTACATTTAGACACTTCCCTACAGAAAAAATGAATTTCTCAGTCTTTCAAATGACCATACAGTGAATATCTTCGCAAATGCTTCCTTGTGCAAATTTCTCTGATGTCAACTGATTAACAAACTAATGGATCAAAGGTTATGTGCCCGCAAATGCTAACAGATGAAGCCACATTGCTCTCTCAGCTGTATGTGCCTATTTTTGCATGACCTTGTCACAATATGCTATTAGCAAAATTTAAACCTTGTCCATCTTCTGGCTTAAAAGTAGCACCTAACTTTTGTTTTGTATTTTGATTATTAATGAAGTAAAACATTTTCCTATACATTTACTATCTGTCTATACTTCCTTTTTATATATTGTTCATTCAGCCACCCATTTTTCTATTGGTTGGTCTTTTTCTTACTGAAATTGGGTATTTTTTAAAGCTTAAAATATAAATACCAATCCTATTTCTTATCCTATAGTAAAATGCACCTATCCTGTACCTATAAAATACCTATCCTATATTAAAATATAAATACCAAGTTCTATTTGGTACATGTAGTTTTCCAGTCTTTCACTTGTTTTTCTTAACACTGTTTATGGTCATTTTTTAAATTGGTTTTTGGTTCACATATGAAAGCTTTTACTAACTCAAGGCATTACTAACTCAAGATATTCTGTATTTTTTTCTTGCAATTTTTTAATACATATGACTTTTACTCTTTAAGTGTGGAAAGTAGAACCAGTCTATTTTTTTCAAAATACAGTTATCCCATAAAACTTGATGCTACATTTATCATACATCAAATTTTAATTTACTATATCGCCCACTTTGGGGATTCTATGGTATCCTATTAATTCATTTGTCTGGCCCACACTGTTTTCATTACTATTAAATCTATATGTTTTGGTGTAGAGTAGGGCAAATGCCTCTTTTGTTTTCTTCCTTTAAAAAATATGCCTATTCTTAGATACCTTCTCTTCTATATCAGATTCAGCTTGCCAGTTTGCATGAAAAATAATTTGACATTTTAATATAAATAGTATTTAATTTAGAAATTAATTTTGGGAGAATTCAGTTTTTTCATTATTCAGACTTCATATCATGATCATTATATGTCTCCATGTTTAGGTATCTAGGCCTTCAGAAAATGTACTTTAATTAGTTGAATTTTATTCATTTATCTTTCATTATTTATATCTGGTAATACTATTAATATCTATGAGACTATCTCCTATTACTGCCTCATTACCATTCTTTTTCAAAAATTTTCCACTTACTCTTGCCTATTTATCTTACTAAATAATATCCAGCTATTTTATCTAATTCTAAAATAAAAACTGTACTTTACCTTCCTCGTTATGAAAAGGCACACATATTTGAAACAGAAGTGGTAAAAGGGACATTGAAAAGAGTACATTCCAGCAAAAAGGAAAGCTTGTGCAGAGACAGAGAAATAGAAAGCTGCATAGTATGTCTGATGATTATACCCTGATGTTAGAAGCACATGTTTGGGGGTGACCAGTAATGCAGCAGGTCAGACTCGAAGTGTTAAGAGTGGGTTGGCTCATGGACAACTTGCATGTTCCACAGGATTTGACCAAACTACATTCACTGAATTATGTGATGGCACAAATCTAAACCTAGAGTTTTCATCACTAACATAAGATCACATTGTAGTTTAGATGTAACTTCAGATACAGAGATTCCTGGCATACATGTGGGATGCATGTTCACTGACAGGTTGGGAGTGTCCTCCTAAGCTGGATGTGTAAATCGGTAAATGAGCATCATCAGAGAATGGGGACTAGATCAAGCTAGGTGGGTAGACTTTCCCATTAGTTGTAGAAATCAGAAACACACACCCGAAGCATTAGCAAATAAATATTACTCTGAGCAGCAAAAACAAGTGAATTTTAAAGAAGGTGGGGGTGAAGAATAGAAAGAGGGATCAGGGAAGGACAAGAGCAGAGGTTTCTAAGAACCAGGACACAGGCAAAAATAGTCAGGTGTGCCCAGGTAGCCTCATGCTTCTACTTTCCTCCCCTCCTATAGATAAATACTCCCTCCTGTGTCTTGCCTCCACTTGCTGTTTGTCCTGATGCTGCTTAAGCAAAACACCTTTCTTCTGCTCCTAGAGGAAAAAGTCCTTGCCTCTGCTAGATGACAAAAAGTGGAAATCAATTCATTAAATGAAAAGATACTACCATTGAATGATTTAGTTCTCGGCTGCTCTTCTTGAGCACCCTGGAACTTATCTCAGATCAAATGCCCACTTTCAAGGACTCCAGAAGACAATTTTGGTCAAAACGTTTAGCATTTCTATAATCAAAATAAGCCACTCAGCAGAAAGGCCTTTGCAGGCATTTTCTAACAAATATTCTCAAGAGAAAAAAATGCTGAAATCTAAGATTGTCTTACTTAATGCAGAACATCTGGGTTACCTTACATTAATAGAGTCTGTATCAGAAAAATATGAAATGCAACCTACTGATGGCCAATTTAACTCTGCCATATGAAGCTTAACCCTGGAATTTCCTGTATTTATATTTGAATTGTAATTTATTTTCTGGGTTTATTCTCATTATTCATGAAAAGAGGTGGGGGAGGAGGTTGTGGGAAGGAGATAGGAAGACATAAAGAGAGAGGGAAAGAGAAAGTGTTTAAACGATTTGTGAAACTAACATGCAAAGGATCGTTCGCTCTCACAGATGAGAAAAAAGTCCTTAGCCCAAGGAAGACGTATTTTAAGCAGACATTTAAGGAATACCAGCATTCAAAAGAGGTGTGAGGCTTATGTGTTTTGATTACAAGAAACAGAGTAAAACACTTGAATGAATACTATCTTAAGTAAGACTATTAAGTCACCATTCGTTATCTTCAGAGTCTTTCTTGTCACCTGTCAGGATAGCAGTTTTAGGGGCTCCTTAATTATGCACATATAAATAAATCTCAATTAGGACCCAAGAGCAAAAAAGGGGAGTTGACTATGCTAAAACATTACCCTAAAATGCACCCAGTTCACATTGCACGGGAGCCAATAGGAGCCAAGTCCTAGCTTCTCAAATTTCTTTTCTTCAAAGTTACAAGAACCTGAACTGCCAAAGATCTACAGAGCTGTCTTCATTCAGGGGTTGAGCAACAGGACACTACTTACTCACAGTATTGCTACTCACTCACCATTTACCTGCTTGGTATTGCCAAAAAGCCCAAGAGCACTTTAAATTCATGCAGGGAGATCCCTTACATATGTAATTTTGGATAAAAAGTATACAATTCTTAAAGACCCCATTTTAAAACAGTGGTAAAAAGCCTTATAAAAAAAAGTACATCTTGATCTTAATTAGTCTACTTGTATACAGGTGATTATTCTTAACCATATTCTGAATTAAACAGGGATATTGGTGAAATTGCTGGGCTTACCTGACCAACCCTGGGAAACAGGGATTTTCCTGTCTGTTTATTAATCTGTGACCCTGAATTTGCTACCTGGTCATCTCTTCCTTCATTCATTTAATGGGCTGTCTTGCCAAAGGGGTTCAACCCCGGGCAAGTTCACTATGAATTCAGTGAGCCCAAGGAATGACATTGGAATGTTCTTGGGGTGAAAGAGTTTATCACCTGGCTTCTTCTTCCGGTGATAGGTCAAGCACTAGAACTATATCTGCATCCAACAGTCTGCAGGTCTGTAATCCTCCTTTGTTTCTGCTTCCGTCCAGAGCACTAAGCAGAGCTCTTTATGTAGTGTGACTCAGTCAATAATAGCTCATTGACTGGGGTGTGGAAGCAGTAGCCTAGCAGCAGGCTGGTTACATCAAGTAGTTTAGGTTCAGGTGAGGATCCTGGCCATAGGAACCTTCACTTTATCCACATGGGCATAATCAGTAGTGTGCTAGAGTCAAACCAGCTCCCAAAAGTTGATTGTGTCCTTGTCTTCTCAATTCTACATACAGTAAACTTGTGAGATTGAAACTGGCCATGGTGGAAGTATTTACACCACAGACACAGGGGAACACTGCAAAAATCAGAGCTTTTTTCCAGAGCCAGCTGTTGAACATTTACCATGAAATAAAATTTTTAGCTGACTGTAAAGTAGGGTATCATACCCACAGTGTGCTGACAGGGTTTAGTGACATTATTGAATTGTTTGATTTTGCTATTTTCTATGTTGACTGTAACTATTCTGGCTTCGAACGTGATCACCAAAGCAGTCCATATGTTTATTTGAACATGGTTTATTATAAACCATTAGGGCCATTATAGAAAATCATTAATGAAGAGCTTGATTTCTCATTATTTTAAAAAACAATTAACTTTCAAATTAGGATTGATCTGTCTTGCCAATGGGTTTCAGCCCCAGGCAAGTTTGCTATGGATTCAATGTGACCAAAGAAATTGACAGCAAAACGTTCTTTGGGTAAAAGGGTTATACCCTACTTTATTCTCACAGTGGCAGGTCAGTCACTAGAATCCCACTCACTCAGAGCAAGTCTGCATGCAGCAAGCTGGTCTCTATCTCTGGGCCCCTTTATCTGCACAGCCAACCTATGGGCCTCTGTCCTTGGTGCTGCCACCACTCCAGCCTCTGCTCTGCTCTCCTGCAGCCTTGCAGCCCTGCCACCGTGTCGTGCCCAGAGCACTGGGCAGAGCTCTTTATATAGTCAAATTGCCCACAGGTGTGCAGTGAGCTAGTCAACCACAGCCAGGTGAGAATCCTGGCCACAGGAACTCTCATTTTATCTGCACTCCACCCCTCCAGGATTCTCTCTTCTCAATCTATGTGCCCTCAGTCCTCTGCAATGGTCCCTGTGCAAGGAAGATTGAACATTGTTCTCCAGCCTCTCCAGCTAAAAGTCTTGCAGACACACAGGCTGGACTTGTGGCTCTGTCTCTGACCTCTGCCTCTTTGGTCTTAATGGGTGGAAGTGCTGCTCTGGTTTCAGCTGTTGCCATAGCTCCAGTAAGATCCTATTTGGCTTCCTGTCTAATTTCCTTCCATCTACTCCTGCCCTTATCAGATCAGCCCACATCTGGGTCCTCATAACCCTCATGGGGCCCCTCAAATTCCTCCTGTGAGTAACAGGTCTTCTTTCTTTCCGGGTTCTCCTTGCTTCAGCTACTGTACATGTCACCTCGTATTTTGTAATCGCTGCCTCAAGGCGGGCTGCACTGTCAGGGAAGACAACTTTCCTATCTCTGATCCCGAAAGAACAATTCCTTCCACCCCTAAGTCCTACAGCCACAGGCTCATCCTGAGTATAGGGGCGGAACATAGAGTGCTCCACGACCTGGGGAGGGGGCTGCTCCTCTCCTTGGGGAACTTTCAGCTGCTGGGTGTTTATTTTCTTTACAACCATTGGGCATGCTTTCAATACAGGAGGGGCCAGTGCCTCCAGCACCACCCCTTCACCCTTCCATAGCTCCTCCTTTTCTGGGGCTGATGGCACCTTTCTCTCCCCTCCCCTGAGTGCCTCCTCTGCTACAACCTTTACCTTTCCTACTGTGCCTCACAACAATGCCAGCTCAGTCTTCAGAAGCTCTCTTACCTTCAGCTCAATGCTTCGTAGCTGACGTTCCTGTGCCACCTCCGCCTGTGCTTCCCTCAGGAGTTTGTCTTTTTCCTTGATGGCCTCTTCCTCCTTCAGAACAACTGGCAGCGCTGCCATCTCGTCTCCAATGGCATCTTGCTGCAGGCAGTCTCGTGCTGCCTCCTCTCGCATCAAGGCCATTTCCCTCCTCAGGGAATCCACAGAAGTTTGCAGCTCACGTTCTCATGCTGCCATTTCTTGGGTCTCCTCTGTAGACTTAATTAATACTGTGAGAAGCAGCCAGCTCACAGTCCCCGCTGCCTCTCGGGCACTCTGCTTCTCAAAGGATCTGCTTACTATACCAAGGGCCACCCCCACTGCCTCAGGTGTCACCTCCACTTGCCTCCAGTCTTGGGTTGGGGCCCAGTCCTCTAGGAGGCAAGCCACCTCAGACCACATACCCATTGGGGGATGATCCACTGTTTCCCCACTCACAGGGGCAGCCTGCTGAAGCACCCCTCCCATAAGGGCAGCTTGTCTTTTCCTTGGTCAACAATGAATCCTGCCAACTACACCAGTTGTCTTGCCAATGTGTTTCAGCCCCAGGCAAGTTCACTATGGATTCAGTGGGACCAAAGAAATTGACAGCAAAACATTCTTGGGGTGAAAGGGTTATATCCTACTTTATTCTCACAGTGGCAGGTCAGTCACTGGAATCTCATTCACTCAGAGCAAGTGTGCATGCAGCAAGCCAGTCTCTGCCTCTGGGCCCCTCTGTCTGCACAGCCATCCTCTGGGCCCCTCTGTCCACACAGCCGTCCTCTGGGCCTCTGTCCTTGGTGCTGCCACCACTCCAGCCTCTGCTCTGCTTGCCTACATCCTTATAGCCTTGCAGCCTTGCCACTGTGTCATGCCCAGAGCACTGGGCGGAGCTCTTTATATAGAGTCAAATTGCTCACAGGTGTGCAGTGAGCTAGTCAACCAAGGCCAGGTGAGAATCTTGGCCACAGGAGCTCTTATTTTATCCACAATCTTAGACTCGAATTTAATGTGAAATGGCATGAGTGTTTACTGATAACATGTCCAGCCAATCGCAAAGATACATTTGTCTCGCAGCTTATTGGGGGATTTTATGGAGCTGTGATCTCACTCTGTCCTTTAGAGCTGGCAAAAGTTCCAGAAGGAAGGAGCTAGGAAGTTTGTAGTATGGTTTGGAGTTTGATTGGGTAATTTGCTTCTCCTTGTTTGGCCAGCATGGACAAGGGAATGGATCAGACCACACAGAAATGATACCACCTTTGCTCAGAGCTGAATCACACTCCTTTTATAATCAGGGTAAATCTGTCAAGAGAGCCTCCCAGAAGGAATTGTGAACTTGCAAAACCACAAACAATGGACTTGAGTTTGTTTCTATTAGAGAATTCTTTCCCAGACATTATGTCACTTTATTTTTCTTTAAATGTTGTTTGTGAACAGGTCTGTAACTGTAGTGCAGGAAATGTGTTGATTATACTTAACACAATGAAACTGTTTTCCAAACACTTTACAATTTTCATGCCAATAAAATAACTTGGAACACTTGGGAAAATAGGCAATTTATTCCTTAAATTGTTTATATATTCATTTATGAGGTTATTTTCTATTTCAAATATTCATATCTCATAGCTAAACTATTCTCTTGAGTTTGAAGTAGTCATTTTATCTAGTTAAGAAACACAAACAAAAATGTATCAATTTTCTTAAATAAATGATTAAACAGTATCAGATATTTACAAGTTGTTTTTCCAAGCTGGAAATGTATAGCTAAGCATTTCCTGAATATCAGCATATTACATTTATATACAGTATATTAGCAATGCAGAATCAATAGTTTTATAGACATGAAGGATGAAATGTCAAAAAAATCAAAGAACTATAAAATTTAGACACTGGAGTATTAAAAATCATGTCTGATTGTCTAGTGTAACAGATGAAAAAGCCAAATGGTTCAATGATTTGTTGGGGTCATACATCTAGTAGGTGGCTATAGTCTTGGTACTAAACCAGGCATTCCGATTTCTGAGAACCTTTTCAATAGCAGCATAGTCCTTTCAAGATATGCAGTCAACACCAAGCATTTGTAGTGTTTCGGCTGTACCTACAAATCTCCAAAGGAACTTTAGCACATTTCAAATAAACCAATTTGTTTGGTGTCTTCATTTTTAAAATTATACATTATAATGATGCACCTGTATAATGCATACTGCTGAAATATAGAATTACCTCTTCTTGGATAACCATGTTACATCCCAATTTGTCAGAAGTAGGCATTATATTTCTGGAGATATGTTCTGAGACCAGTATAAGTCAATACATTTCAGTAAGAATTATAATACACAGTTAGAGAAATTGAGGCAAAGAACATTACTTAGCATATCCAAACCACAGAGTCAGTTAGAATCAGGTCATTGCTTCCTTTCAAATTAGACTGCTTTCGATTTTACACATCAATTTAATTTTTGGTAACACAAAAGAAAACCACAAGGGCAATTCAGTGGCTTCAATTACCCACAGGAAACATTTACTTACAGATGCCTCTTCAGGGACTATCATAAAGGTTTCACATCAGGAAAAGGTCTTGGTATAGTGCAGATATGAATTCAGCCCTCGTGTAGGAAAACCCTACCACTAAGATGGAGGTCATTCTTTGGGAAGTTGATTATCTCCATTCTTTTAGCTCTACCCAAATTTCATATTCCTCCTACATGTGCAAGTTTTTATTTGTGAAGCTCAGTTATTAGCTTCAGACTTTTAGAGTAAGAAGGCATTTCAAAGATCATGCCTAATGTAGGAATTCCTTTAGCATTGTAAGTAGTCATCTAGCTTTGGCTTAAATATTTCTGTTGAGAGAGAATGCATGTATTCCATTCTCAAAAATCTTACACAGGCCCTATGCTGATGTATGAAAAGGGTATATCACTTCTGTGGAATACTTCCCAAAAATTCATACCACCAGTCTCATTATAATGAAATATCAGATAAATCCAAAATGAAGGACATTCTTCAAAACACCTGATCACAACTTTTTAAAGTGTTAAAGTCATGAAAGACAAGGAAAGACCAGGAAACTGTCACAGATTAGAGAAGATATGATGACTAAATACAGTGTGATATCCTAGACCAGAAAATGGAACACAAAAAATATACTGAGGAGTGATATCACCAAGAGGGTACATAGGTTGTTCCTACTTTGCTCCCCTCACAAGAGCGATTAACAGCTATTCAAGAACAAGACACCACTGAGAGAATTCTAGAATATGAGGCTGAAGCCTAGGTCGTCCATACTCAGGCAAGTTGCTGAGACATAAACCCACCTGCTATGGAGAGTGTCCTCCAGCCCCATCTGACCAGAAGGGCCTGAGAGGCAGATGGGCAGAGCCAGTTTGCAGAAAAAAGCCAGTGGCACTATTTGGTCAGGGAACTTGGGGGTACAGGTCAGCTTTAGTTAAGACAACAAAGAGCTTTACTACCTTTAGAGCTGTTTTCCCACTGTGTCTGTGCAGGAAATGTAATTCACAGTCTTGCTTATCACTGAGTACAGCCTTCAGGAACCTAGCCAGAGCAAACAGGAAGCTGCATAGCCCATTCAACACCCATATATACAGCAGCACCTGAACAGAGCACAGCCTGTGACTTCCCCACTGCAGAGCAAAACCAGTGGTGTCACGTGACCAGGGATTCGGTGCATACTCAGGTCTAATTCAGATCCCCAAACAACGAGCTATACAGGTCCTGCGTCTCATGTTGCTGCCATGCTAAGTCAGAGAAGGTAATTCATAGCCCCGAAGAGAACTGAATATAGTACCTAGTCTAAAGTAAGCCTGACCAGAGAATCTAGGCAACTGTGGAGCCCATCCTACAGATTCACTTGAGTAGGGAACTGAGCTAACAGTTCTACAGAACCTAACTCTGCCAGTAGCACACACACTCCTATCCCCTTCCTCAGCTCTAGCAGTTGCCTTGCCCCAAAATAGACCGGAAGAGCGCCCTATTTATCTAAGGACATTATCAGTAGACTAAGAAACCCAAACCATGCTGATTGGTGAAGAACGGTCTCTGCCTAAGCAAACCTGTAAAGTCTGGAAGAAGAGCCCAATTACTCAAATGCATGGATGCCAATGAAAGGAATCAAGGATCATGAAAAATCAGGTAAATATGACACCACCAAAGGAAACTAACAAAGTCCAGTAAAGCTCTAATAACTGATTCTAAAAAAATGGAGACCTATGCTCTGTCTAGCAAATAATTCAGAATAATCCTCTTGAGGAAGTTTAGTGAACTACAAGTAAACTCAGACAGAAACTTAAATGAAATTAGAAAAACAATGCATGAACAAAACAAAAAGTTCATCAAGGAAATAGCAACCATCAAAAAAAAAAAAAAAAACAAGCAGAAATCCTAGAGTTGAAAAATGCAGTAAGTGAACTGAAAAATTCAATAGAGTTCGGAAAGGAGATTCAACCATGAAGAAGAACTGGCAACCTAAAGAATAAGATAGAGGAGATTACACAGAGGAGCAAAAAGAAAAGGAATGAAAAAGTGAAAAAGCCTACAGGGCTTATAGGACACAATGAAAAATAATATTCACATTAGGGAAATTCCAGAAGGAGAAGAAAAAGACAAAGGGACAGATAGGATTTTTAAAGCATTAATGACTGAAAATTTCCCAAACCTGGGGAGAGAAATGGATATCTACATCCATGAGACCCAGGATACCAAATAAGTTAAACCCAAATAGGGCTACACTGGGACATGTTATAATTAAATTGTCAAAGTACAAAGACAAAGAATTTTAAGAGCAGCAAGAGAAAAGAGAGAAGTTAAATACAAGGTAACCCCCATAAGATTATGGGCATATTTCCCAAGAAAAATGTTTCAGGCCAGAAGAGAATAGGGTGACATATTCAAAATATTGAAAGAAAATAACTATTAACCAAGAATTCTATACCTGAGAAAGCTGTCCTTCAGAAACAAAGGAGGGATAAAGACTTTTCTGAGGAAAAAAAATAAGTTAAGAGAGTTCATTACCAACAGACCTACATTATTAGAAATGTGAAAGGGATTTTTTGAGTGGAAGTAAAAGAATGCCAATTAACATCATAAAAACAAAAAGGTAATGAAATCTCATTAGTAATGGTAAACATATAGTCATAGATTCTGCAATCTAGAAATAACAGTGGATAATTTACTTACAACTGTAGTTTTAAAAAGCAGTAAAAATAACCATAGCTTAAATCAATACTCTGTTATTGGTTACACAATTTAAAAAACACATAAATTGTAAAAGCAATAATTTAAAACATGAGGGAGAGGAGAAGATATTAAGTTTACTAATTCTATTGTAGTTGTTATTGTTTTAAAATAGAGTATCATAAGTTTAAGATATTTTATGTAAGCTTCATGATAATCACAAGGGAAAATCTTGTCATAATTGCACAAGACAACACAAAATAAAGCATAATGATAACAAAAAGCATCAAAACACACACAAAAAAGATAGCAGTATAAAAAACAGGGAACAACGGATCTGCAAAACAGCCAGAAATAACTGACAACATAGCAATAGTAAGCCCTTACCTATCAATCATTACTTTAAACATAAATTAACTAACTTCCCCAATTAAAAGACATAGAATAGCTGAATGGATAAAAAAAAAAAGATTCAATTCAACAGCATACCCCCCACAAGAGACTCACTTTAGCCTACATGGACTGAGAGTAAAGCAATGGAAAAAGACATTTCAAGCAAATGATAATCAAAAAGAAAAAAAAAAGCAAGGTTATAATTAAATTGTCACAGGACAAAAACAAAGAAAGAATTTTTAAAAGCAGCAAAAGAGAGAAGTTATATTCAAGAGAACCTCCATAAAGCTATGAGCAGATTTCTGAAAAGAAATGATGCAGGTCCAGAGAGAATAGGATGATATTTTCAAAATAATGAAAGAAAATAACTGTCAACCAAGAATTCTATAACTGGCAAAGCAAGCCTTCAGAAATTAAGAATGGATAAAGAATTTCCTAAACAAACAAAAGCTGAGGAAGTTCTAAAATACTTACATCAGACAAAAAAGTCTTTAAACTGGAAGTGGTAAAAAGAGACAAAGATCATTATATAATGACAAACAGATCAATGCCTCAAGAGGATGTAACAACTGTAATATTTATGCACCCAACATTGGGGCATCTAAATAACTAAAGAAAAAAACTATAAGAACTAAAACGAGAATTAAAAAGTAATGTGGAGAGGGGAGCCAAGATGGCGGCGTGAGTAGAGCAGTGGAAATCTCCTCCCAAAAACACATAGAGCTATGAAAATATAACAAAGAAAAATCTTCCTAAAATAGAGACCACAGGACACAGGACAACATCCAGACCACATCCACACCTGCAAGAACCCAGCGCCTTGTGAAGGGGGTAAGATACAAGCCCCAGCCCGGCGGGAACCGAGCGCCCCCCCCCCCGGCTCCCGGCGGGTGGAGAGAAACCGGAGCAGTTTTTTTTTTTGGCGAGCGCTTTTTGGAAGCCTTAGAGGGACGGGCCCCCGTTGCTGGGGAGGCGGGACCGGTGAGGAGGTGCCTGGGAACAGCGCCGGAGGACAAAGAATATCCCGCGTTTCTCCCTGCGAGACCTGGGGGCGGGTGCCTGAGACCGGTGCCTGAGGACGGAGGAGGTCGCGCGTTTTTCCCCTTTTTTTTTTTTTCTCTTTTTGGCAAGCGCTTTTTGGAAGCCTTGAAGGGACGGGGACCCCAGTGCTAGGGAGGCACGGTGGCGGGACTGGTGAGCGGGTGGCTGGGACCGGCGCCTGAGGACAAAGAATATCCCCCGTTTTTCCCTGCGGGACCGGTGGGCGGGTGCCTGAGACCGGCACTTGAGGACAGAGGAAATCGCGCGTTTTTCCCCTTTTTTTTTTCTCTTTTCTGCGAGTGCTTTTTGGAAGCCTAAAAGGGACAGGGACCCCGGTGCTAGGGAGGCAGGGCGGCGGGACTGGTGAGCGGGTGCCTGGGACCGGCACCTGAGGACAAAGAATATCCCGCATTTTTCCCTGTGGGACCGGTGGGTGGGTGCCTGAGACCAGCACCTGAGGACGGAAGAAATCGCGCGTTTTTCCCATTTTTTTTCTCTCTTTTTGCCAAGTGCTTTTTGGAAGCCTTGAAGGGACAGGGACCCCGGTGCTAGGGAGGCAGGGCGGCAGGACTGGTGAGCGGGTGCGTGGGACCAGTGCCTGAGGACAAAGAATATTGAGCGTTCCTTCCCTGCGGGACCGGTGGGTGGGTGCTTTTTGGAAGCCTTGAAAGGACAGGGACCCTGGTGCTAGGGAGACAGGGCAGCAGGACCAGTGCGCGGGTGCCTGGGACCGGCACCTGAGGAAAAAAAAAAAAAATCGCGTGCTTTTTCTTTTTTTTTTCCTTTCTGTTCCCTCTCTCATTGTTGCTGTTGTTGTTTTGGTTTGGAGAGTGCTTTTTGGAAATCTTAAAGGGGCAGGACAGGTCACTTAGACCAGAAGCAGGGAATCTGGGGATCTCTGGGCACTCTAACCCCCTGGGCAGCAGGGAGCACAGAGGCCCCTTACGGAGATAAATAGTCTCCTGGCTGCTCCCCCTCTAACGGGGCTCCACCATTTTGGAGGAACAGCCCCAGCCAGGCCAAGCCCACAGCAACAGTGGAGATAAACCCCAAAGCAACTGGGCAGGAAGCAGAAGCCCTGTCTGCGCACAGCTGCCCAGCACAAGCCACTAGAGGTCGCTATTCTCCCAGGAAAAGGCTACAAACCAACAAGAAGGGAAGCTCTTCCAGCGGTCACTTGTACCAGCTCTGCAGACTATCTCTATCACCATGAAAAGGCAAAACTACAGGCAGACAAAGATCACAGAGACAACACCTGAGAAGGAGACAGACCTAACTAGTCCTCCTGAAAAAGAATTCAAAATAAAAATCATGAACATGCTGACAGAGATGCAGAAAAAAATGCAAGAGCAATGGGATGAGATGCAGAGAAAAATGCAAGAGCAGTGGGATGAGATGCAGAGAAAAATGCAAGAGCAGTGGGATGAAGTCCGGAAGGAGATCACAGATGTCAGGAAAGAGATCACAGAAGTGAAACAATCCCTGGAAGGATTTATAAGCAGAATGGATAAGATGCAAGAGGCCATTGAAGGAATAGAAGCCAGAGAACAGGAACGTATAGAAGCTGACATAGAGAGAGATAAAAGGATCTCCAGGAATGAAACAACACTAAGAGAAATATGTGACCAATACAAAAGGAAAAACATTCGTATTATAGGGATACCAGAAGAGGAAGAAAGAGGAAAAGGGATAGAAAGGGTCTTTGAAGAAATAATTGCTGAAAACTTCCCCAAACTGGGGGAGGAAATAATCGAACAGACCATGGAATTATACAGAACCCCCAACAGAAAGGATCCAAGGAGGACAACACCAAGACACATAATAATTAAAATGGCAAGGATCAAGGACAAGGAAAGAGTTTTAAAGGCAGCTAGAGAGAAAAAGGTCACCTATAAAGGAAAACCAATCAGGCTAACATCAGACTTCTCAACAGAAACCCTACAGGCCAGAAGAGAATGGCATGATATACTTAATGCAATGAAACAGAAGGGCCTTGAACCAAGGATACTGTATCCAGCACGACTATCATTTAAATATGATGGTGGGATCAAACAATTCCCAGACAAGCAAAAGCTGAGGGAATTTGCTTCCCACAAACCACCTCTACAGGGCATCCTACAGGGACTGCTCTAGATGGGAGCACCCCTAAAAAGAGCACAGAACAAAACACACAACATATGAAGAAGGGAGTAGGAGGAATAAGAAGGGAGAGAAGAAAAGACTCTCCAGACAGTGTATATAACAGCTCAATAAGCGAGCTAAGTTAGGCAGTAAGATACTAAAGAAGCTAACCTTGAACCTTTGGTAACCACGAATCTAAAGCCTGCAATGGCAATAAGTACATATCTTTCAATAGTCACCCTAAATGTAAATGGACTTAATGCACCAATCAAAAGACATAGAGTAATAGAATGGATAAAAAAGCAAGACCCATCTATATGCTGCTTACAAGAAACTCACCTTAAACCCAAAGATAAGCATAGACTAAAAGTCAAGGGATGGAAAAACATATTTCAGGCAAACAACAGTGAGAAGAAAGCAGGGGTTGCAGTACTAATATCAGACAAAATAGACTTCAAAACAAAGAAAGTAACAAGAGATAAAGAAGGCCACTACATAATGATAAAGGGCTTAGTCCAACAAGAGGATATAACCATTCTAAATATATATGCACCCAATACAGGAGCACCAGCATATGTGAAGCAAATACTAACAGAACTAAAGAGGGAAATAGACTGCAATGCATTCATTGTAGGAGACTTCAACACACCACTCACCCCAAAGGATAGATCCACCGGGCAGAAAATAAGTAAAGACACACAGGCACTGAACAACACACTAGAACAGATGGACCTAATAGACATCTATAGAACTTTACATCCAAAAGCAACAGGATATACATTCTTCTCAAGTGCACATGGAACATTCTCTAGAATAGACCACATACTAGCTCACAAAAAGAGCCTCAGTAAATTCCACAATATTGAAATTCTACCAACCAATTTTTCAGACCACAAAGGTATGAAAGTAGAAATAAATTCTACAAAGAAAACAAAAAGGCTCACAAACACATGGAGGCTTAACAACATGCTACTAAATAATCAATGGATCAATGAACAAATCAAAATAGAGATCAAGGAATATATAGAAACAAATGACAACAACAACACTAAGCCCCAACTTCTGTGGGATGCAGCGAAAGCAGTCTTAAGAGGAAAGTATATAGCAATCCAGGCACACTTGAAGAAGGAAGAACAATCCCAAATGAATAGTCTAACATCACAATTATTAAAACTGGAAAAAGAAGAACAAATGAGGCCTAAAGTCAGCAGAAGGAGGGACATAATAAAGATCAGAGAAGAAATAAACAAAATTGAGAAGAATAAAACAATAGCAAAAATCAACGAAACCAAGAGCTGGTTCTTTGAGAAAATAAACAAAATAGATAAGCCTCTAGCCCAACTTATTAAGAGAAAAAGAGAGTCAACACAAATCAACATAATCAGAAATGAGAATGGAAAAATCACGACAGACTCCACAGAAATACAAAGAATTATTAAAGACTACTATGAAAACCTATATGCCAACAAGCTGGAAAACCTAGAAGAAATGGACAACTTCCTAGAAAAATACAACCTCCCAAGACTGACCAAGGAAGAAACACAAAAGTTAAACAAACCAATTACAAGCAAAGAAATTGAAACAGTAATCAAAAAACTACCCAAGAACAAAACCCCGGGGCCGGACGGATTTACCTCGGAATTTTATCAGACACACAGAGAAGACATAATACCCATTCTCCTTAAAGTGTTCCACAAAATAGAAGAAGAGGGAATACTCCCAAACTCATTCTATGAAGCCAACATCACCCTAATACCAAAACCAGGCAAAGACCCCACCAAAAAAGAAAATTACAGACCAATATCCCTGATGAACGTAGATGCAAAAATACTCAATAAAATATTAGCAAACAGAATTCAACAGTATATCAAAAGGATCATACACCATGACCAAGTGGGGTTCATCCCAGGGATGCAAGGATGGTACAACATTCGAAAATCCATCAACATCATCCACCACATCAACAAAAAGAAAGACAAAAACCACATGATCATCTCCATAGATGCTGAAAAAGCATTTGACAAAATTCAACATCCATTCATGATAAAAACTCTCAGCAAAATGGGAATAGAGGGCAAGTACCTCAACATAATAAAGGCCATATATGATAAACCCACAGCCAGCATTATACTGAACAGCGAGAAGCTGAAAGCATTTCCACTGAGATCGGGAACCAGACAGGGATGCCCACTCTCCCCACTGTTATTTAACATAGTACTGGAGGTCCTAGCCACGGCAATCAGACAAAACAAAGAAATACAAGGAATCCAGATTGGTAAAGAAGAAGTTAAACTGTCACTATTTGCAGATGATATGATACTGTACATAAAAAACCCTGAAGACTCCACTCCAAAACTACTAGAACTGATATCGGAATACAGCAAAGTTGCAGGATACAAAATCAACACACAGAAATCTGTAGCTTTCCTATACACTAACAACGAATCAATAGAAAGAGAAATCAGGAAAACAATTCCATTCACCATTGCATCAAAAAGAATAAAATACCTAGGAATAAACCTAACCAAGGAAGTGAAAGACTTATACTCTGAAAACTACAAGTCACTCTTAAGAGAAATTAAAGGGGACACTAATAAATGGAAACTCATCCCATGCTCATGGCTAGGAAGAATTAATATCGTCAAAATGGCCATCCTGCCGAAAGCAATATACAAATTTGATGCAATCCCTCTCAAATTACCAGCAACATTCTTCAATGAATTGGAACAAATAATTCAAAAATTCATATGGAAACACCAAAGACCCCGAATAGCCAAAGCAATCCTGAAAAAGAAGAATAAAGTAGGGGGGATCTCACTCCCCAACTTCAAGCTCTACTACAAAGCCATAGTAATCAAGACAATTTGGTACTGGCACAAGAACAGAGCCACAGACCAGTGGAACAGATTAGAGACCCCAGAAATTAACCCAAACATATATGGTCAATTAATATTTGATAAAGGAGCCATGGACATACAATGGCAAAATGACAGTCTCTTCAACAGATGGTGCTGGCAAAACTGGACAGCTACATGTAGGAGAATGAAACTGGACCATTGTCTAACCCCATATACAAAGGTAAACTCAAAATGGATCAAAGACCTGAATGTAAGTCACGAAACCATTAAACTCTTGGAAAAAAACATAGGCAAAAACCTCTTAGACATAAACATGAGTGATCTCTTCTTGAACATATCTCCCCGGGCAAGGAAAACAACAGCAAAAATGAGCAAGTGGGACTACATTAAGCTGAAAAGCTTCTGTACAGCGAAAGACACCATCAATAGAACAAAAAGGAACCCTACAGTATGGGAGAATATATTTGAAAATGACAGATCTGATAAAGGCTTGACGTCCAGAATATATAAAGAGCTCACACGCCTCAACAAACAAAAAACAAATAACCCAATTAAAAAATGGGCAGAGGAACTGAACAGACAGTTCTCCAAAAAAGAAATACAGATGGCCAAGAGACACATGAAAAGATGCTCCACATCGCTAATTATCAGAGAAATGCAAATTAAAACTACAATGAGGTATCACCTCACACCAGTAAGGATAGCTGCCATCCAAAAGACAAACAACAACAAATGTTGGCGAGGCTGTGGAGAAAGGGGAACCCTCCTACACTGCTGGTGGGAATGTAAATTAGTTCAACCATTGTGGAAAGCAGTATGGAGGTGCATCAAAATGCTCAAAACAGACCTACCATTTGACCCAGGAATTCCACTCCTAGGAATTTACCCTAAGAACGCAGCAATCAAGTTTGAGAAAGACAGATGCACTCCTATGTTTATCGCAGCACTATTTACAATAGCCAAGAATTGGAAGCAACCTAAATGTCCATCTGTAGATGAATGGATAAAGAAGATGTGGTACATATACACAATGGAATACTACTCAGCCATAAGAAGTGGAAAAATCCAATCATTTGCAGCAACATGGATGGAGCTGGAGAGTATTATGCTCAGTGAAATAAGCCAAGCGGAGAAAGAGAAATACCAAATGATTTCACTCATCTGAGGAGTATAGGAACAAAGGAAAAACTGAAGGAACAAAACAGCAGCAGAATTACAGAACCCAAAAATGGACTAACAGGTACCAAAGGGAAAGGAACTGGGGAGGATGGGTGGGCAGGGAGGGATAAGGGGGGGGAAGAAGAAGGGGGGTATTAAGATTAGCATGCATGGGGGGGAGGGAGAAAGGGGAGGGTGGGCTGCACAACACAGAGAGGACAAGTAGTGACTCTACAACATTTTGCTAAGCTGATGGACAGTAACCGTAATGTGGTTGTTAGGGGGGACCTGATATAGGGGAGAGCATAGTAAACATAGTATTCTTCAGGTAAGTGTAGATTAAAAATTTAAAAAAAAAAAAAAGAAAGAAAGAAAGAAAAGGGGGATTACTCCTTAACAGGATAAAACTATTGGTAAATCAAAGATCAACGCATGCTTTAAATATCCTTAATGTTGATCACTTAAAGGGTGTCAGATGATCAGCTATGGAGGTACTCTTTTCTGATAATATTCCTTTCTCTTAATTAAAAAAAAAAAAAAAAGCAGTTACTGTGTGCTGACCTCCAATGAGTTCTGCACAGTGGTATAGAGGGCATGTCAAAGTGTGGGCAAAGGGTCTGTTTGTTTCTACGCAGAAGATCAAGGCCTAGCTTGGATACCCAGAAAATGAACTAAGATACGATATGAGGAGGAGCTTCCGGCATCAGCACTCTCTGGAGGACTCGTGCCGGGGGATGATCATCAAAAAGCCTCCACAGGGATCCGGACGATGCTGCGGTTGTGGCTGCATCCAGCCCACCATCTCCTGGACTTGCCATGAGAAGGAGGAGGGAGATGTCTAGGCTGGCATGTGCATACAGTGAGACAACGAATTTGACTGGATCTGTACTGTTGGAACTCAACCAGGAGTTGGGAGGGGTGCAAGTTGTAGCACCCCAAAATCTCATGACTATAGACTATCTATGGTTAAAAGAACATATGGGATGTGAACAGATCCCAGAAATGGGCTGCTTTAATTTGTCTGATGGTTCAAGTACAGTTGGAAAATATCCATCATATCATAGATAAATTTTCACAAATGCCTAGGGTGCCTAAATGGTTTTCTTGGCTTCACTGGAGATGGCTGGTGATTATAGATTTGCTTTCTTTATGTCACCGTATTCCTATTATGTCAATATGTGTGTGCAAATTAGTTAGTAGTTTAAAACCTATACATACTTAAGGTACTATACAAGAAGATATGTCAAAGAAATAATCAATCCTCCCAAGTTTCCTTCATATGCTACATCTATAGCTTTTCTTCTTCCTTCCTAATTACAAACTTTAAATAGAATTCGTGCCTCATATCGAATTTACCGAGTATCATAATTCCTCCAGGTGGTAAAGATACCTCGAGACAAGTGCTGGGCATAGAAGCCACAGGGCATAAATCTGCAAAGAAGTAAAAAGCTAACCTTTGCAAACAATATGGCTTCTCTCTCACTTACCAACTTTACATTTCCCTGTATGGCCCCGGAAGATGACTGGTTAGCCAGAGACGGGTAAGATTCCTCAAGGGAGGAACAACCTAAGACAGGCACAGTCGCAGGGGGGGCATCAGGTGAGAATTTGGGGATCAACAGAGGTGAGGCTCAGAACCTCACCCCCCCTGCTTTGAGAGAAATCTTCTGCATCCGTGGATGTCTTGCTGCCCTTGTCTAGCCTGGATTAATACTTAGTCCATAGGCACACACCTGATCATCTGATCATCTACATTTGCCTTCTTACAGCACTAAACTATGTTTTCTACCTTTATCTTGCATCTACCTACCACTTCAGCATTTTATTAAAAATAAAAATAATAATAATAATAGGAGAAATGTGGGATCAACATATAAATCAAGTATAAAAATCAAATGAATATTCATATTTGACCTGATGGTTTATAGGTCATATTGCATGATCAAAACCGAAAGTTTCTGTGATGACTGCCCTTGTACTGTTCACCATGTAAGAATTTATTCACTCTGTAAGAATTCGTTCACCATGTAAGAACTTGTTCGTTATGCTTCAGAAGATTGGAGACTGACGAGAATTAGGCTTGAGATGGATTAATGATTGTACATTGAGCATTGACCCCCCTATACTGAATTTTATTGTTGTTAACAACCATTTGATCAATAAATATGAGAGATGCCCTCTCAAAAAAAAAAAAAAAAGTAATGTGATAATAGTTGGGGCCATAACACCCCATTTTCAACAATGGATAAATCATCCAGATAGAGAATTAATAAGGAAACAGTGGATTTGAACAACACTATAGACCAATGGCTCCAACAGCATATACAGAACATTCTGTTCAACAACAAAATGGATTCTTCTCAAGCACACATGGAACATTTTCTAAAACAGACCATATGTTAGGACTTAAAACAAATCTTAGCAAATAAAAAAGACTGAAATCATACCAATGTGTTCTCTGACCACAATGGCATGAAACTAGAAGTCAATAACAACAAAACTGGAAACTTCAGGAATATGTGGAAATTAAACAACACTCTCCTGAATGACCAATGGATCAAAGAAGAAATTAAAGGAAAAATAAAAATTTTCTTGAGACAAATTAAAATGGAAACACAATATACCAGAACTTGTGGGATGCAGCAAAAGCAGTTCTAAGGGGAAGTTCATGGCAATAAATGCCTGTGTTAAAAAGCAAGAAAAATCCTAAATAAACAACACTACCCCTTAAGGAATTCGAAAAAGAAGAACAAAGCCCAAAGTTAGCAGAATATAGGAAATAATGAAGGTTAAGACAGAAATAAATAAAATGGACAATGGAAAAATAATAGAAAAGATAAAATTAAAAGTTGATTCTTTGAAAAGATAAAAATTGACAAACCTGTAACTAGAATAAGCAAGGAAAAAATGGAATCAATAAAATTATAATGAAAAAGGAGACATGATAATAGACTCCACAGAAATTCAAAAGCTCATAAGAGGTTCCTATGAACAACTATTTGCCAACAAACTGGACAACTTCGAAGAAATGGAAAAGTTCTTAGAAACATACAACTTACCAAGACTGAATAAGGAATAAATAGAAAATCTGAATATACCAATTACTAGTAATGAGACTGAATCTGTAATCAAAAATCTCCCACTGAAGAAAATTGCAGTATCAAGTGTCTTCATTGGTGAATTTTACCAAACATTTAAAGAATGAACATCAATTCTTCAACTCTTTCAAACAGGTGAAGATGGAACACTTCTCAACAAATTAAAGGAGACCAGCATTATCCTAATACCAAAGGACATAAAAGGAAAGTGTCTGGAAAAGGACACTACTAGAAAAGATAACTATAGGCCAATATCCTAATGAACACAGATACAAAAATGCTCAATAAAATACTGACAAACTGAATTAAGCTGCCCATTAAAAACATGATATACCATGACTAAGCGGGGTTTATCCTGGGATGCAAGGATGGTCCAACAGATGCAAATCAATCAATATGATATATCACATTAACCAAATGAAAGAATCACATGATCAACTCATCAGCTACAGCAAAAGCATTTGACAAAATTCAATATTCATTCATGATAAAACTCTTGACAAATAGAAGGAACATATCTCAATAAAATAAAAGCCAAATAAAGCAAGGCCAAAGCTAATATCATATTCAGTGGTAAAAGGTTGAAAGTTTTACCTCTAAGATCAGGAAAAAAGGCAAGAATGCCCTCTCTCACCACTCCTATACAGTATAGTATTACAAGTCCTAGATAGAGCAATCATGCAAGAAAAAGAAATTAAAAGTATCAGAAAGGAAGCTATAAAATCATTTCTGCTTGCAGATGACTTGATTTTATATGTAGAAAGTCCTAAAGACTCAAGCAAAAAAAACTGGTAGATTTAACCAATGAATTCAGAAAAACTGCAGGATACAAAATTAACATACAAAAATTGGTACCATTTCTATACACTAACAATGAATTTTCTGGACAAGAAATAAATAAATTGATCCCATTTACATTATCATCAAAACCAACAAAATACTTAAGAGTATATTTAAATGAGGTGGTAAAAGATCTCTATTCTGAAAACTACAAGATATTGATGAAAGAAACCAAAGACATAAATAAATACAAAGTATCCCATGTTCATGGATTGGAAGAATATTGTTAAAACATCAATACTATCAAAAGCCATCTATAGATTCAGTGCAATCCCTATCAATATTCTAATGGCATTTTTTTAATGAAAGTAGAAAAAACACTCCTGAAATGTACATGGAACCATAAAAGACTTCAAAGAGGTGAAGAAATCCTGAGAAAGAATAATGAAACAGTAAGAACTTCATTTCCTGATTTCAAGCTGTATTATAAAGCTATAGTCATCAAAATAGCATGGTACTGGCATAAAAATGGACAAATAGACCAATAGAACAGAATCAAGAGCCCCAAAATAAACCAGTGAATTTACAATCAAGTAGTACTTACTAAAGGAGCCAAGAATACTCAACGGAGATAGACAATAAGTGATGCTGGGATATCTGAACAGTCACACATGAAAGAATAAAACTGGAACCATATACCAAGAATATACCATATCTTACACTACCCACAAAAGTTAACTCAAAATACATTAAAGAGTTAAATGCAAGAGCCAAAACCAGGAAACACCTAAAAGGAAACATAGGAAAAAAGCTCCTTGACATGGGTAATAATTTTTTTGGATATGACACCTAAAGACAAGAAAATAAAAAACAAGCATGTAGGAGAACACAAACTAAAAAGCTTCCACAAGCAAAAGAAACTATCAAGAAAGTAATTACAATGTACAAACTTGGGAAAATATTTTCAAACCATATCTCTGATAAGATGTTAATATTCAAAAAGACCTTATACAAGTCAATAGCAAAAAAGAAGGAAAAGCCAAATAACCCAATTATGGACAATGGACCTAAATAGACACTGGTCCAGAGAAGACATATAAGGGACTAACAGGTACATGAAAAGATGCTCAACATCACTAGTCATCAGGGATATGCAAATTAAAACCAAATGAGATATCACCTCACATCTGTTAGAATGGCCATTATCTAAAAAACGAGATAATAAATGCCAGTATGGATGTGGAGAAAAGGAAACCTGTGCACTGTTGGTGGGATTATAAATTGGTACAGCCACTATGAAAAACATTTTGGAGAATCCTCAAAAAATTAAAAATAGAACTACTATTTGATCCAGTAATTCCTCTTCTGGGAATATACCCAAAGGAAATGAAAACACTAACTTGATAAGATATCTGTACCCCATGTTCACAGCAGCATTATTTACAATAGCCGAGACTTGGCAACAACCTAAGTGTCCACTGATGGATCAATGTATGAAGAAGTTGTAGTATATACACACAGTGGAATATTATTCAGCCATAAAAAATGAAAAAATCCTACCATTTGTGACAACATGGATGGACCATGAAGGCCTTTTGCTAAGTAAAATAAGTCAGAAAGAGAAAAATATTATATCATCTCACTTATGTGGGATAAATATAAAAAAAGAACTTAGATGAAAAGAGATCAGACATGCTTACAACAGGTAGAGGGTGGGGGAAGGGAGAGTTAGAGGAAGGTGGCCAAATGGTACAGACTTCCGGCTACAAGATAAATAAGTATCAGGGATGTAATGTACAACATGATCACTGTGACTAACACAGCTACATTATATATAGGAAAGTTGTTAAGAGAGTAAATCATAAGAGCTCATCACAAGGAGAAAATATATTTCCTGTTTTTCTTTCTTTTTTTTATTGTATCTAAAAAGATGATGGATATTAGCTGAACCTACTGTGGTCATCATTTTACGATATATGTAAATCAAACAATGATGCTGTATGCTGTATGCCTTAAACATATACAGTAATATATGTTCATTACTTCTCAAAAAAAACTGGACAAAATACATTAGTGGAATAACTGGGGAAACCCAAATGTTAATTTCTTAGTTTTGATGAACATACCATGGTTATATAAAGTGTTTGTATTAGATATTTCATTGCATCAGATGTTACCAGTAGAGGATGCTGGATGAAGGGTATATAGGAAGCCTTATTAGCTTTGTAAATCTTCTCAAAGTATAAAATTATTTTAGAATAAAGTTAAGTAGAAATTCTCTTACAGAGATATTATTTCCATTTTATGCTGAAGAAACTAATCAACTAAGATGTGAGAGTGAGAGAGTGAATGTCTTACTTCAGCCTGTCCCTGACCTTTTTTCATGCCTTCATAATCAACATTTTGTTGAGAGGCTGCTTAAGAATAGCTGCTCAGAGTCTTGTTTTGAATTCAGTTTCTGCCATTCCCAATCTAGGCAAATTTCTTCACCTATTAAATGTCACATTTATTGGCACAACGTACAAGCTCAGTAACTGTCAGCCACCTACTAAATATCCACTGAAGGCACAGAAACCAACTTCGCTAATATCCAAAAAACCACTTTAACAGCAGTCCCCAAGCCTGGCTGAGCATTACAATCAACTGGAGAACTTTTGAAACAAAAGTAAATTCCCAGACCAATGTTCCATTTTTATAAATCTCCCCAGGTGATTCAAATGTGCAGACAAACTTGGGAACGACTGCTCTGTAGTATTTATAGTCACAAAAAGGGGAAGTCCTTTATACAGTGTTCCTTGAAAGTAAAGAATTTAAATCTAAGCCTCTGAATAAATAACCAATAGATCCAGTATAATAGGTAACATTAGACATAGTTGCACCTTTCCTAAGGGAGCATTGGGAAAGAGGCACTTGTATGTTATTTCTAAAAAAGGTATAACTGCAGAAACTTAATCTCCTAGCCAACCTAACATGCTATTACTTATTTATGTATTCTCATTGTTAATCACTCTGTATTTAAGCCTCTTGCTTTCATTTTTCAGTCTGCTAGAGCCAGGAACATGACCTTTCATTTAGCTTGAGTTTGCTCATTCAATTACTTGCTGTTATTTTTCAGAAAATAGTCATGACAAATTTGGACCCAGGTGGGAAAAACCTGCCTGGGACACAGGACTGAGTGAAGAGAAGGAATAAGACAGGACATCAAATGATGAAGGTGGGAAAAACCTGCCTGGGACACAGGACTGAGTGAAGAGAAGGAATAAGACAGGACATCAAATGACGATTTACATTTTCACCTGAGGGTTGGACCTACTGGTTAATGAAGACAGCATATATTAAAAATAGCCTCAAATACATATTACATATATATGTATATGTATACACACATATGTCTATGTGTTTGTGTGTGTGGATGAACACATATACGCATGTACATACACACAGACACACACACACACCGACACACACATATATATATATATATAGTTTTCTGACGTTTGGAGTCCAGGGAAGGGTAGACTGGAAGAAAATATAAGAGAATTTACCAGGCAGAAAGGAGAGAACACACTTCACTAGTGCTGGCTTCTGTTTTGAGAATAAAGATGTTTTCAGAGGACTCATCCTGCCTTTATTTCATAATATACCTTGAAATTCCCATATTCATGCTAAATACTACTTTAGAACAGATTTATATTTTGTCATTTTATATTCATGTTACAAGGAGGTCTCTGAGAACTGTGATTAAAAGCAACATTGTGGCTGTGCCTTTTAAGCATCTGTACATGCTTTGCAATCTTTGGTCTAATTTCTCTTCTTGCTGTGTCCCCTTAAAAGCTGCTCTGAGAACACAGCTTATTCAAAATCAATGAGCAATCCACATGTGGATTAGCTCCAGGGGCTTCATACAAAGACAAGGCAGTGGCTTATTAATGAACAAAGGTCAGGCTTGAGTTAGAGAATGGTTTCCCTATTGCTTAGGCCCCTGCCTTCTCTCATCACATCATAAAAGCTTCTAAAATGTAGGTACTCCCATTAATTAACTTTTAAAGAAGCTTGGAAGTTTATTTGTAAATGTGTTTTTTTTCATTGACTTGTGTTCATTATAATTTAGAAAACCATGACATTAAAATGTCTTCATAGTGAGCAATAAATTCTACTTCTGGAACTCTAAGAAAATGATCAGAAGTTCTAAGACTTATGTAAAAATAACTTGATCACAGCATTATTTGTAATATCAAAAATCTATAAACAATTGAAATGCTTCACTTACAGGGAACAGTTAGATATTAGGGTACAATCATACAGTGAAACATTAGGTAACTAAATTATGCTGATGAAGAATTATGAACATAGGAAATCCTTATAATAATAGGTTTGTAGAAAAGCAAAATGTAACATGTTGCTAAAGTATGATTTAAATTAAATATAAATGAGCATTTGCATGAGGCAGAGGATAGTAGTTAAATGTTCAGACTCTGTGGTCAGACTGCTTGAATTTACATTTGATTGTTTCACCATTGTACTCTGTGTGCTCTTGGTAAAGTTACTTAACTTCTCTGTATTTTAGTCCTCTGTAATAGGGAACAGTAATACTACCTACCCCATGTTTTTGTGCTGATCAAATGAGGAAATTTATATAAAACACATAGAGTAGAAATTTATATAAAGTGCATAGAATGTATATAAAATACTAGTTTATGTGCTTATATAAATTTCTTCATCTGGTAAATTCAATAAATAAACTATGAATTTACTGATTCATAATTCTCAATAAATGTTAGCTGTTGATGTAATTATTATTATTTTATTACTATTGTTATTATTATCACTTTTTTAATCTAGAAAGAAAGACCTAAATGTTTATAGTGGTTGATTAACTCTACATAGTAGACTTAACATGGGACCATTAGTGTCTATTTTTATTTTTCTGTGTTTTATAAATTAGGACAAGTCACACAAGTCTTTTCAAATCAAAGAAAAACAAAATCAACTGATGTAAACATGAAAAAAATGTTGTGACAATTTTCAAACTTTGAAATGCCAAAGTGTATGCACTATTGGGACACCCATGGCAAATTAGGAACACATGTCCAACACTGAACTACTAACATGTTAGTGTTATTTCTAAGTTACTGACTTCAGCTTCTTAGAATAAGAAGGGTTTCCCTAACTGCTGAGCTATAATTTAAGCCTGTTCCTGCCCACATAATTGTTAAAGTTAGACTAACACACTCCTAATTGATATACTTTATTTATGTCTGGTCTTTGAAGGAATACCCTTAAATATAACATAGCCAGCAATGGATAATTGGTTTGTTATGTTAAGTTGTGCTCCATCTCTATCATCAAAAAATATCAGGCAAATGGAAGACACAGATCCATGGAACAGAAAAGATCTTCCAATTTTGAAACAAAATGGCCTCAACCCCAACTAAATAAGTAGGATTATTACCACAGAAAAGAGGTGAAAAACTTATCACAGGATTTAGATGCCAATAAGTGACACATCTTAATTTGTTTTACATGCTGCCACCCTCAAAATTGCAAGTAAGAGTTGATACGACCTACAAGCTTTTCAAGTCTCTGATTTATTTGTCCCTTCAGTCCAACCGCCTCACACTCTCTCAAGAGCTCAGATTCCCACTCTGGGAATCCCATGTCATATTTAATTCAGTTGACACATGCAGAACCATCTCTTCTAAGAAAACTCTAAGGCTCAGTTTCAAAAGAATTTTTCATATGTTTCATATTTAAAACTATAAAACTAGAACCGACCAAATTCTGGAACAAATAACATACCAGTTCTATGATAGGTTTGTTTGTTTTTATTTTTAATTTTTATAACTTATGTATTACTCAGGACATGGTACGTTGTACCATGCAAATGTTTAAGCTGCACAAGTCCTTCAAACCAATTCCCTTGACAAAGGCGATAATTACAAAATAAACCAATTATAGATGGTTTATAAGATCACAATTGAGGCAAGCGGAAACAGTATTTCATTTTTTGGCAGCAGAACTTTCAAACAGACCCAAATTGGGTCATCCACAGTAATAAGAGGATGAGCCTACTGTTTAAGGCCAAATAATGTATATAGATGTTCTTTTAAAGAAAAAGCAGTGAAAAACAGAAAAGCATCCACATTTGATATAAAGTGCTAACTGTATGCCACAGGATAAAGCATTAGAATTCAAGGCAAGAAGCCTCATTTGTAGCTCCCATTCCTCATTTGTAGACCCCAAACAAGTTGCTTCATTCCTCCAGATCTTTGTTTTTTCCTTTATTCTGAAAATGAAGTTTTGGGGCAATGTTTGCAAAATATGCAGTATATGCTAAAATACATGTAATAAAATTAACTTTTTTCTCTATTGCTGCTTCATGAATTAAAACAAAAAAAACAGCTAAATGGATTTTTAGTGAGTTTGAAAGACATTTGGAGCTATCTGACTCCATGGAATATTTGCTTTGGAGACCTAGTAGCATCTCAGAAGTGAGACAATCCCCACTGCCAAAGCAATGAAGGAAACAGACTGATGTCAAAGTGAGAAGGGCAGACCATCCAAATTTCAGCAGTTGATTAGTAATGGAGCTGCTCCTTCCTTGGGTAACTACAATAGACAACTCAAGGGTGAAGAGTGGTAGGAATTTATTAATATGAAGGTTGCTAAGTATTTTTCTGGAACAATGCCAGTCTAGTTGCAATATAGATTTAAGCTGGTGCAGAGAGAGAAAGACAAGATTTAAGCTGGTGCTTTAATATATAGTTGGAAAGTACTTCAGGGTGATCTCCTTAGAGGAGTAGGTATCCCAATTTTTTCCATGGCAACCCCACTCCTCCTTCATCCCTAACATCTCTAGGACCTACTTTCTCAATTATATCCACAGTGAAGTATTTTCAGCCATTATTTTCTCTGTGTGATTTTCTACATCCTAAAAGCATGCCCTGCATCTTTTCCCCAGTCCAAAAGGCTCATCGTCTTATACCTACCAATATTCTTAAGAGACCAGCCTGTCTGCTGTCACTACTCCCTCACCCTCATTCACTATTCAGCCCACTGCAACTGGACTTTTGATCCTATACTCTGACCAAAGTATCAGTGACTGTCCCCACAGCCAACTCAGTGGCTACCTCTCAGTCCTCATCCTAGCCTTCTCTGCAGCACCCGACACACTCTTTCTGGGATATCAGACCCAATGCCATGGTTTTCACCACCATCTTCACACTGCTCTTTATCTCTGGCCCTGACCTCACTCAGGACCTCCAATCAGATCTACCTGCTAACTGGTTATTTCTCTCTAGATGTACCAAGGACACTTGAGACTTGAAATCTAAATCTATAAATTTTTACTGAATCCGCTGGTCCTGTATATTCCAGTAATGAGTTGGTGCCTCCTCCATTCATTCAGTCATGCAAACCAGCAGATACCTGGATTTCTCCTCATTTCCTTTCACCACCTCTCTAGCTCAGTTTAATACCTAAAAAACTTTTGCTTTCAGTCTCTAACTCCATTCCCAATGTCCTCAGTTGCTCACAGAAGAAATGTAGTGCTAGCCTCTGAAATGGACTCTGTACCCCTAGTCCCACCAGCCCAAAATCATTCCTCCCAGCTGAGTTTCTCAAGGCTCTGTTCTTAGCTTTATTTTTCCTCTGGAATCTTTTCCTGGACCATTTCACACACTCTCAGAGTTGCAGGCATTAGCATCAGCAGGTAGCTCCCCTATGAAAATCCTTACCCCTAACTTCTGTTCCAAACATCAGTATAAAATTACCAGTTGTCTGATGGATATTCAGCATATAGCAAACCTGACAACAAAAACTTGACTGATTTTCTTCTCCAAAAACTCCTCCTCCTCTTGCATTCAGTATTTAGGTTAATTGCAACACTCAACAATGTCTAAACTCAACTCAATTATCTTCTTCCCAAACCTGCTCTTCCTCTTGCCTTGGAGATTTGGAGAATGCATTTCAGAAAAACTAGGAGTCACCTTCAGCTCCTCCTCCCTGATCTCAGCCACATCCAACAGGTAAGGATAAAGATCCTGTTGACTACAAGCCTTAATGTCACTTTCAAATACATTCTTGATTTTCTATTTTGGGTTTGTATTTATTCATTCTGTTTTATTATGAAGGTAATTTAACTACATTATTTAAATCTCATAATTAGAGAAAGAGAAAAAAAACTTCACCAGCTTGACACAACCATTTGTTAGCATTTGGTGTATTTCTGGGTTTTTAGAGTGCCTTTTAAAATACAGCCATAATTATAACATACATGTAATTATATTCTGCATATGCTAATTAGCCTTTTCATCATATTTCTTCATGATGCTACACAGACCTTACATTATCATCTTAAATGGCTTCAATACTTAACATAGTGTATATTCTCACACTGATTTCACAGTTTCCCTAAAACAAATTTTTTGGGGAAATCTTTATTCCTATATTTTTCTGGACCTTCATAGGCAATTGGAAATTTAACAGATATTCAGAAAGAAATGTTTAGGAAACAGATGCAGCTTTTAAGGAATATTTTCTTCAGCTTATCTAAATGATAACAGGTAATATTTTGCATCAATCTTTTATTATTACCATTGTTCACCAAGAGGGCATAAGTACTGTTCCTAGGTCCTCAAGTCAAACTGATCAAGAATGTTAATACCAAATGAATGCTGATCCTGGTCTCACAGTAATTCTTAAACTGGGAGTCATTTAGTCTTCCCTTACCCCAGAACCACAGTAAAGGCATTAAGTTCAAAATCTATCTCATTCATTTACTTAGCTTATGATTTCAATCTGATTTATTTAGCTTCCTTAGCCTCAGTTTTCTACCCATAATATGGTGAGAATAACAATAATTACTACATAGTGTTGTCAGGAGGATCAAGGGATGGTACAGGATATATGAACTTCTTACACAAGTGTTTAGCATATTGCAAGCATGAAAAGTATTGGCCATTATAATCATTTCTCAGTCTTGCAGAGTAAAATTTGGACTCTGTCATTTATGTTCTTATTGCTGCGGAGTTAATAAACCTGAGACTATCTCTCATTTTTCACTTTATTTGCTGACCCACTCTTGGGTTTTCCTACTTGTCTCATTTTTCCATCCTCCATCACTGACAGACAGTAAAGAGTGTGAGTGAACAAGTATTCCATTTCAGTTCAATGCTTACCATTATCTTGTGTCACCCATCAGAGACCTGTGGCATTGTAACCACTTGACTCACCTTCGTGATGATGCATATCCTACCAAACTGACATTGAGATTGACTCCTTTCTACGTAACTCCTAAAAAGCAAAACATCCAGATCGTATTTTAAGAAATTGTAAAAAGCTGCTTTGACTGGATTTTACCAAACTGAGCATTTTTTTAATTGTTATGATCGAATGTACCCATGCTTTTAATATACATAAACATCACTTTGCTAACCACAGATTTCTCCTAGGTTTGAACAAGTGATGAAATACTGTTAAATTTTTCTAACAAATGAGTTCTGTGGGAAGAACCTCCCTGATATTCCATGACTATTTGATCTTTTCCTTTTCTCAATATTTTCTTAGGCTGATATATGAAAACCTACACAAGAAGAGGAAGTGAATGAAAAAAAATTATAGTTAGGAGGTATCAGGTGCCTCTCCCTCCACTTAGCCCCCAGTTGCAAAGAGTATGTACATCCTTAGGAAAATCTAACTTTTCTTGTTATGTAAGATAAACCGAAACCACCTCCAAATAAGGCACTATGTACTAGTCTGGTAAATAGTAATTACTATTAGAATATTATAAATATGACAATTACCAGACTGCCTGCTTGATCAGCTTGAGAAAATTACTAGGGAGACTTTACAGGTTTTGATAAAGAAGCAGTTTCTTTGTCTCAGTTTCCTCTGTCTCTATTTTCTTTTAAAATATTTCTGAAGTTAGTTTCTTAGATTAGCTGTGTATAGCCCCAAGTGTTAAATAATCCAATTCAAAAGTCAAGTAAGATTGAAACAGTATTTCCATAAAATATAATTAATAATTTAAAAGCAATATTTCAAGTTTCACCTTGAAGGTTCTATGTTTTTCTCCCAAGGCAATGCATATTTTTAAAATCCTCAAGTGATCTCCATTCATGTAGTTCAGACATGACTTTATTGTTTCTACTATTAAGTGGGAGAAAAAAACTCTTGAGCCATTAAAGGCTGAATGTACCCAATAAAAAACAAAGCAGGAAATTCAACTTATCAGTGCAATTTGAGTTGTTTAGGCAGTTGATTTAAATTACACACTGCAAACAGTGACAGTCTTCCTTCCTCTGCAAGGGCTCTCACTTACCATCCTTTTACCCGTTCTATTTTTTATTATACTGTTTCCCACAGGAAAGAAAAGTTCAGAACACAGAATTTAAATGCATGTAAGTCCAGATTTTACCCATTTATTTCTTGCAGATGGCTAGAAGCAAAATGTATACAATTTTATTTTCTCTAAAGATACACCCCAAATCACCAAAGTGTGAGATATGTTCTGTCAAATCATAAGTAGCCTTACTCAGTGAATTTTACCCTTTCCAAAGTCATTAGGAAAAAAGTGCATTTATCAAAGTATGAGCTAAAACAAAACCAATTGTATTATGCAACATTTCTTTAAAGTGACAGAGGAAAAGAGTGGTACCAGCAAAGGCAGGTGGCTGATAGCTCCACTTGTAAAAACATTATTATAAACAGACCAAGATGTTTTTGGAAAAAAAAAAAACCTTACCAGCTATTTCTTTTTAAAAAGGCACAAATGTTCCTAACTATGTTTCATATTATTACATTTTTATTGTCTGTCATTTACCAAGTTTTCACTGTGTGCCAAGCACTGTAGCAAACACATAAAAACACTATGTTAAGTCCTACAAGAATCATCTGAAACCAGATATCATTACACTCATTTTGCAGATTGGAAACTGAGCCTTAGAAACATTAAAAACTTTGCCAAAGATCACCCAGGATTTGAACCCAAGTTCTTAACCACCATGATAACTTGATCACATTTCTTTCTACCTTTCTTATTTTCAGTAGTTACTATTCATATGGTGCCAGGGGTTTGGCCATTATCATTAAATAATATTAATATGACCTATGCTTTCATTATTTTATGTCCAAGTAAATGATGTTCAACTTTCCTTGCCAATTTTTACAACAAATTTTTGTTTTGCTTTTTATGTTTAATCCAGTAAACATTTCATTTGGGCTTTTCTTGGGCCAACAAAATTACTTAGTTAGATCACCCGAAAGTTCAGTAGTTTTTTCCCTCATTTTCTGAAATATTTTCAACAGGTGCTCAGAAAATATAAAAGAGGTCCAAATTGTTAACAACAACACAAACTTGCTGGGCTTAGCCATCTTTCCATCACTACTACCCACGATTTTTACATCTGTACCTCTAAATGTCTCTTGAATCCATTTCTTTCTCTTGCATTACATGATTTCGATTCCTTATGCATGGAGTACTCAGACTCCTAACTAGTCTGCCTGGTATTTCTTTCCTACACAAAAGTATGTAAATACACAAAAGTATGTAACACATATATTTAATATTTAGTACTTAAAGATAATAATGAGACCTACACCCAGGGATCTACCAACTGGATGAAGGAACAGCCCCAGGAGCTTAGGAGCCTTTATGTGACCTTCCCAGATCACATTCTGTCCCTCTCCCAGAGGTGAACATTGTCCTATATTTTGTATTAATCATTCTATTGCTTCTCAATTTAGTTTTGTCACCTTGTATGTGATTCTTAAGAAATAAATTTTTAGTGTTGCCTCTTTAGAATTCTATTCAAATGGGCTCATCCTGTGCACATTCCTCAGCGATCTGCTTTTTTTCAACACTGTGTTTTGAGATGTATCCACGTTACTGTCTAGCTGTGGTTCACCTACAGTCTCTGCTGATAATATTTCTTTGTATGAACATTTCAAAAAAATGTATCCATGTTATAGGTTATATCCACTTGGGATAATTCTAATATTTTGCTATAATGAACATCCTGCTATGAATATTCTTACACAGGCCTCTGGTGTACACATGCTGGAGTTTCTCTACAGTACATCTGTAACAGCAGATTATGCATGGACTCTTCTGGTAGATAATTCCAAAAGGTTTATACCTTTTATATGTTTATGTGATTTCTCATTCCTCTACAGCAGGGACCCATGGGCCAAATCAAGCCTTCTGCCTGTTTTCACAAATAAAAGTTTATTGGAACTAAGCCACCGATTCATGACATATTACCTGTGGTGGCTTTTGTGAATCTTTGGCACCGCTGTTGTTCCAAGAGAACTTATGAGACTGGAAAGCCTAAAATATTTCCTATCTAGCCCTTTACAGAAACAGGTGCCAATGCCTACTTTGTATCTTTGTAAACAATTGATTTTTCTGACCTTTAAAATCTTTGTCACTTTGGTGCATATGAAATTTCTCATTGTGGCTTAACATGTAAATCCACTAAATTGAATTTAACTAATGACATCTATTATCTTTTCATATGCTTATGAGCTTCTCCTGTTTCTTCTTGTGTAAAATGTTTATTCATGCCTTTTGCCATTTTTTCTATTAGCTTTTGTTGGGTTTTCCCGCCACCTTCTTAAACCATAGGAGTTCTTTTTACATATAGTCAGCAATCATTTTTCAGTGACACATGTTGCAAATAACACAGTCCCTGGCTTATATTTTTGTTTATGGTATGTTTTGCTAAACAAAAACATTTCATTTAAATGCATGTTAAATATCTTAAAGGATGCTTCCATACCCCAACACCAGAACATAAAGATATTCTTGTATTATCTTCTAAAAGTATTTGTTTTAAATATTGCATTTCACAGTTAAGTCTTTATTGCACCTGAATTAATTGTATGGATGAGATGAGGTAAGACTCTGATTTCATTTTTTTCTGCAAAGATTGTCAATTTTCCCAGCATCATATTATTACATTGTTCTTCCTTCTTCCACTGATTTACAATGTCTGTTCTTCCAAAAGTCAGATTCCAGATAGAAAAGGATCTGTGTCCAGAGTCTTTAATTGGTCCAATTTGGTCTAATTGTCTTTCTCTACGACAACACATTGATAATACCTGGTTGTGCAAGTAACTCCACATTGATTATCTCTGTTCTTCCATATATATTTTAGAATTAATTTATTCAAGTCCATGAGAAACCAACTTGGAATCACTTAGAATTTTAGATAAAATTTTAGAGAATTCACTTCTTCATAATATAGGGCCTAAGAATATGGTATATATGTCTCTATATAGGTCTTCTTTAGTATCTTATAATATAATTTTATAATTTCCTTCAGAAAAAGCATGCATATTTTCATAGGTTTTTTGGTAGTGGTGATTGTTGTTATTGTTGATTGGAGGGATATTAGAATGTATTTTTCTGTTTTATTTTAATTACATTTCCTGATTGTTACAGCTACAATCAATCAGAATTGAGTTTTATATTTTGATTTTGCTGCAAATAAACCTGCAAATAAACCTGCAAAACTCTTTTATTGACTTAACATTAGTCAGAAGCAATGACAGTAGCATCTTCAGTTTGTTCTGGACCAGAAAAAGAATGTTTCTTGCATTTCACATTTAGTATAACCTTTATTGTACACTCCTGTGTATGACCTTTTAGGGCTGAGGAAGTTCCATTTTATTCCTAGTTTGCCAAGCATTTTCATCATGAATGAATGTTGAATTCTGTCAAACCCTTTCTTTACTGTTTTATTAATGCAGTTTAATATTTTTTCTCCTTCAGTTAGTGTAATAAATTATAGTAATTGATTTTCTACTATTAAACTAACCATGTATTACCAGGATAAACACTCTAACCCAATCATGAGCATAATTCTGACGAAATTATTTAAAGCAATAGATTTATTGCAAAATATACTTTAGTTTCACCTCAAACGTTTTGTTAAATAATAGTTTTGTTACCATTTAGTTCTAGATATTTATAATCCAATTGTTTTTTTAAATCTATGAGTTCTTTAAAAATGTGTTTTTAAGTGTTTAAATATGTTTTTTTCCCCTAGTTTCATACATGTTATCAATTTCTAACTTTGCTGGACTGTGTTTAAGAAATATGAGGTGTATGATATCAATCTTTTGACATTTGTTGAAGATATTTTTATGCTCTAGAATATAGTCATTCTCATAAAGTTCCCTGTGTGCTTGAAGAGAATATTTATTTTCCAATTGTGGAGTATAATCTCTGAATGTCAAACAGATCAAACTTATTAACTGTACTGCTCCAATCCTCTGTAGCCTTACTGATGTTTTTGTCTACTTGATCTATCAGTTACTGAGAGATATATTATAAGATCTCCTAGTATAATTTGACACTGTATTATTAGAAGTGCATATGAGACTAGAGCAATGATATCTCAGAGGTGAAGTCTTCATCTCCAGGAATGTCCCTTGACTTTAAGTTTAGCTTTCCAGATAATATAATAACTATATCAACTGTTTTGTTTTCCACTAAGTAGTAAACAAACTTTTTTTGCCCTTTGACTTTAAATCTTTATCCAAATATCTTAAGTGTCTGTCCTATAAACTGAATACAGCTGAATATTTGTATTTGTTTTAAAACTCAATCTGACATTTGTTATTTAACTGGAGAACTTAGTTCATTTACATTGATTGTGATTACGAATACATTTGGACTCTTTCTATACTCTGATGTGCTTTCTACTTTATTTCTCTTTCTTAATCACAGAAATGGGTGTTATTGAAACTTCAAAGAAAAGCAAAAGTTTTTTTAATTTTACATAGGCAGGATGTACACACTGCAAAAAGTAAAAAATAAAGAAAAGGAACAGTACTTTTTTAAATGCAATCAAACCTTCCATGTTCATTGTGTTATTGTACACCTGTCGATATTTATTTTATTTTTCACACATTCAATAGATTGGGTATAACGAGCTCTGTACACAAATATAATGCAGACATCTTTTGAGGAGGAAAGCTCTATTGTGTAATAATAGTGAAGGAAATTTCCTTAACATCATGTGATAGATTGGAGAAAAGAGATTAACATCCTAAAATGTAAAATATCAAGACTGCTCTAGTTTTCTGAGCATAAAATAAAAGCACAAAGATGCATTTGAGCACTCAGCACATGCTTATCCTTGACAAATACATCACTAAAATGAAACCAAAGAGTCACACCAAGTTTGAAAGCAAATCTTCATACTCCAAGCTGTTAACGTAAGACATTGTTTTAAGTCACAATTCCAGCATATTTTAAAGTCATTGAGCCTTAGCTCTTTCATGATATAATAACTCTCTGTTGTGTGAAACAAATCATCCTACTCTTGCAGCATCTTAACAAGTGATTAGAAGGTGAATTAGTTAATCAAAGGTCTGCTCATCTATATGTTGTCAAACTAAATTAGGACATAGTTTCACTGAATTAACCCATTGTTTAAATGTTGCATAAATAGAGCCTTAGTTTTAAAATTGAGAACTGGCAGCATTTCTTTTGAAGATTGCCAAGTCTGGAGCTATTAAAGGTTGTCCCATCCTATGGACCTTCCACGTGTGGGTGTCAAAGATCTTTTTTTCTTAATTAAGCTAAAATAGGTTGATGTCTGAATTACTTACTGGTTGCAAATTAAGTGTTTTTGGAAATCGTCCACATCTTCCAGGCCTAGAGGCTAATCCATGGTTCTCCAGATTTATGTAACTCTAGTGGTGAAAGCCGAAGAAGGGTTATCACAAGGGAAGAGGAAAGTGGGCAGTGAGGTGGGTGTTACTGAGCAGGACTTACCGAGTGTCCACTGCAGCATGTGTTGCTGTCATGAACAGTTTCTGTGAACTGTCAAGGCCAGCCCTGTTTCCACATTGGAAGGAGCTTTTAGAAAGTCACCGGTACCCTCGCCTTGCAGAGCTCTCCGGCTTAGTCCCGAACACCCATGCTGATCTGGCCTGTGTTCTCCACCCTACTTCTTTAAGTTCTGGGATCTGTGTAGTTTTCTGAAAATGCCCATATACCACTTTTTAGACCTGATATTCAGCATCATTTTTATTTTTCCACTTTGTTTCTTCCTTCTCCTTTTACTTAACACACATAGTCGCACACACACACACATACACATACACACCTCTTTTGAGCATGTAAAATGTGCTAGGCACTGGGCTAGGTTTGGGAAATTTTGTGGTTAATAAATGAGAAATAATTTGTGTGTTCTCCACCCAGGATGATTTGTTTTTGCAATAGTCCTTCTGCAAAATACCAAGCAGGACCCAGACAGATAGATGTCTTGGGCAAAGGCAGCAATCTGCTCAGTCACATCACATCAGACCTGGAGTATGCAGGTGAAGGACTCCGAATGCAAGAACAATTTTTTACTTGCTCTATGCTAAATACAGCTGCTTATATTTAGTTGCTGGGAATTGTTTTCCTTTTCCCCATTTGGGAAACTATCGTCAATGAAAAATTCAATGGTGAATCATCCAGACCCCACAAGGAGAGTATTGTGCTCCACTGAGGACACCTGTGGAGAGGGCCACCCTGGCAGTTCCCTGCAGAGTGGGTCTGCTGGGCACCCAGCCATCCCCCCAGGTCGGCTCTGACCCAGGTTACAGTAATACTAATGATTTGCTTTAATCCAACCAAAATAAGAGTAGGCAATCTTAAAGCTTTTAAAGAAAAGAAGAAATCTAGTTCTACCTTTGACCCAAGCTATTTTTTTTCAAATATTTAATGTTCAAAGTCACCATGTGCTTATATTTTTATTTCAAACCAGAAAGTCGCCCTTATTGTATTTAATCACCCTCTTATTTTAATTTGCAGACTTGCTTAATAATAAAGCATGTGCTGGACTTTAGCCTAATACATCATGTGTATAATAATATCAGAAACTCTTTTTAAAACTTATTAACTAGGAAATACATAAAATACTGACCTTGTGGGTGAATGTCCTGTGCATCCATTTTTAATCATTATTATGTTGCTAAAGAGTTGCAAGAGTGAGTTTTTAACATGGCTCCTGGGAGGTCATACTAGTCTTTATGGAGCACATTGCTCACAGCTGTGGTAAAACAGCCATCACTAAAAATCACAGCACGTTTTATTCCATGTCAATGACATCACTGGTATAATTTAACTATAATTCACATGTGGGAAGCAGTTGTCTACCAATGTGAAATCATCCTCAAACTGATTCTAAGTGGGTGGAGGTGGGGACTGTAACATAAAGCAATTTTATTATTTTATTTGCATTCATTATTAATGTAATTTTCTAAACATTTTGGATAATATCATCAGAAGCTCTATTTCTCCTCCTATGACAGCTGATATTTTTCAGATACTTCTTAAAGTGGTAATAGGAAGACACCTTTCTATAAGACCACTGTACCGCCTGAGATTCCCCCACTTCAGTTACAAATGTTCTAGTGTTTGTTTCATAAAGAAAGACTCTGTTCAGAAATGTGACAGTGAGGGACTTAATGCCTAAAACCTAAATTGGTGTCCTTCGAGAACCTGATAAGGAATTTGAAATTGTAATGGAAGAATACCAATAACAGGTAGATAATTGTAGGGTACTTAGGTTCTTGTTGCTACAGAGTAAGAAAGAAAGAAATAAGTGGAAAAGGGCCACTATTAAGTCTCTGTTGTCTTATCTCTGATTTTCATTTTCTTCATGATAACTGGAATGTCACCCTATTTGCCCTGTTGGGCAAAATTTCTGATTAATATATAGAATGAAATGAGCCCCAAATTGCTTTTTAATTAATAAGAACTAGCTTCTCCTCGACTTCTTTCATGCAAACAGGAGAAAAAATAAATAAACGTGTTCCCATGGGAGAATATAATCAAGGAGGCAAAGGGGAGGCCTGGGTAAGAGCACCCATCTGCATGGGCTACATTCTGCTCAAGGGGAATATTTGCCCCTAGAAACACAAAGGTTCTACTAGTTCTTCATTTAGACATTCAGCCTGGGCACACAAAGCTCTGATTATATGATAGCTCTGAGGATACAGACATTCAATGAAGTACCACTGACTACTATACCATGACAGGCATCGCTCTAGGCATGGAATTTCAGAGGCACACGGGACCATCTTCCCACTCTGCCAGGAGACTTAGGAGACTTATCTACTGGTAGAGGACATAAGCAGTAAAAAATATAGATACAATGCAAGTTCAGATAATGATAACACAAAGAAGAAAAATAATAGCTTCCCTGGGGGAGGGAGGGAAAGAGGGGAGGCTATTTTGAACCTGTGGTAAGGAAATTTCTCTGGGAGGTAAAATTTGAGCAGAGACCTTAATGAGGCGAGAATGAGCTAGGGCTGGCTGGGGAAGGCCTGAACAGCAAGAGAAACTGTCCTCAGGTGAGAATAACCCTTGTAAGTTCCAGAAATAAAAGGAAGGGGACCAAGTGTGGTGTTGCCAGTTGGAGAGTGGTACAGGATCAGAGCAGAGAGGTGAGAGATAAGGTCAGGGAAGTAAGCAGATTCTGTGACACCTTCTAGACCATGGTGAGAACTTTGGATTTTATTCAAAGTGTCAGAGAAACCATGGGAAAATAGAGACATAGATTTGTACTGCCTGTGGAGAACTGATTATAGGAATTCAAGAGCGGCACTGGAGATTGGGTAAGAGGTTTTTCCACTAATCCAGGTGAAAGGGGATGATAGTTGGCATTGGGTAGTGGGAGTGGAGGTGTGGCGACTGGTGCAAATCAGCACATGTTTTGAAACTAGAGCTGAGAGGTCTTGCTGATGGGGGAGGTGGGTTGTAAAGTGTGAGGGAAAGAGAAGGGTCCAGGACCACTGCTAGTAGTTGCACTAAATGACTGGGTGAAAGGGGTGTTCACACACACCCTGACAAGTACTGTACAAAAACATCCTTAGGAACTTCCTTGTCTTTGGCTTTTACATAAATAAAATTTAAGTGCTTTTTCTTTTGCCTTTAGTACATATAGACAACTGAAGAGTGTGGTCTGTTGAGCTGGTATTTCAGTGCTGGCTGATTGTACAAATGTATTTGTACAGCAGCATTTTCTTTATAGTTATGTATCATATAAATACTGCTTGGCATCACAGAGTGTATTCTCCTTGTCCATGTAAATATATGGGAAAGCATCCCTGTTTTTTCCAAATTTCCATACTGGTCCCAGGCAAACTTGATCACTCAGGATGGAGTCATGGTGTCTTTTTCTGTATTCCATAAAATTTGTCTGTGTTTGACAGGGCTGGGGGAAGACAAAAGAATATGAATCGTACATTCTCGATAAGGGTTTCATCACCCATGGAAAGAAACCAGAAGGAAGCCTACATGGTAACAGGAGAATTTGTTTCCTACAGTTTGAGAGTAGTGATTCTCAAGCTTTGCAGGGGTATATTACGATGAAGAGTCCCAGAAGCCATCTGCAGAATTTCTTCAGTAAGTTGGGAAAGTGGCCAAATAGTCTTTATGTTTATTAAGCCTCCCTTGTGTCTGATGCTTGAGTTATAGTAATCACCCCTAGAGAAACACTATCATCTATAGGTTGTTGCATTTTATCCAGCGCCTTCTATACAGTAGACAGTGGAATCATTTTCAGTTTAAAGTTTTAAAATCAAGTATGAAGGATGATAAATATGTTTTGAAGACTCTGTAACTAAACCTTTTATTCTTTTAAATATCAGAGTTTTAAGAAGCTGATTGCTCAAACTTCAGATCTAATCACATATAAAACACAGCTTAAAGAAATAACTGTAGTTACCAGATATGGATTGCCTTAGGATATTTTAGTTATTGTTAATGGAGGCAAGCACACTATATTTGAGTTATTTTGTAAAAGCTGCTTTTTAACTATATATGTGTGTGTGTGTGTGTGTGTGCTTTTGCCTAGGGCAAAACTTTTAGAAGGAGCTTTTGTGACTGCAGTCAGCATGTTCAAATTATGGACAATTTTGTCTCCAATATTTAATCTTGGATCACAAGAAGTATAATTACAAGATGGAGAACTCTACCCTCACCTTAAGATACTTAGCATGTACTCTCATTAACACTATAGGAAAAGGCCCAAACTATAAGAAAAAAATACAGTACGATTTACTACTCCCTTCATAAGATCACAAATTTCAAGAAAATACTCAACTTCTAATACTATACAATCATTCTGGGACAGACCCAAGGGCATTGAATGTAATTAATTATTCATGTCTCCTTTAACTTCCTATGGTACACTTTCATTAGATGAAATAAAGGTTTTGTTCAAATTCCTATTTTTAAAATATGTCCTGGCTTTTAAAATTTGTACCACTACATTAAATAATTTAATATTCTAGGACAAATTAATCAAATAAATGATTTTTAATAACATTTAAGAAGCATCTGAAAAAAATCAACACACTTTTTATGGATTACTTTCATGTACAGATTCATAAAATCAAAGATGAAAGCTCCTAATATTAGATGATAAGAGAAACTAAAAAATGATTTCACAACTTTTAACACAGGGGAGCTTGAATCTCTAGCATTTTTCTCATAACATTAGAAAATACAGATTTTTATCAGAATTCCAGTAAGTTCATTTTAATAATGTCTATTATATCATTCATATTGGAAACTGTCATGGTGATGGATGGCTTAATAAGTATAAATAAGATAATGAAATTATTATCTTATAACTGGAATTGGGTCTTTGAATGTAAGACAGAGTCTAACCCAAGCATCACTGAGAGGACTTGGGCAGAGTCCTCTAAAGGAAAGCCTCTGAGATGTTCCTGGGGCAATGGACTTGAGTGGCAACCTTTAAAAAAAAGCTGTATAGGAAACCAGAATTCAAAACTAACCAATCTGGGACACTTAAAAAAAAAATTTCTCCTTAGACTACACAAGAGTTAGAAAAGCATAAAAATAGACATTAGCTAATAAACCAAAAGCTAAAAGAAAATTCTGCTACCACATGTAAAGCATCTCTATTATTGGTATTTCATTTCTCTGGGCTTCTTGGATCACATTTATCCCATGCATGGTTCCCTGATTAGGAGCAGCCCTAGGCAAAACAGCAAAGTGAGCAAAACCCATTTCCCTTTTACATCTCTTTCCTCTTCTGATTGCCAACCACCTAGGTTCTCCTGCAAGCCAGATGTACTGCTATAGAACATTGAGTCTAAAATGCCAGAGACATCTTATGCAACAGTTCTGGAGGTGAGGTGTACTGACGTTGCAGAAGAGAACTTGCAGGAGACAGTGACGTGTGAGCACAGTTTGTCTCTCGTGGTTAGATTTCAAGCACCACTTTGATACCTAGGCAGGGACGTCAGCCTTATGTTTATTAAGGTGACTGATTATATACCTGCACAAGATAAATACTCTTTTTTCTAAGCTTGGGTCAACAAGTGAAAAAGAGAGGGAAGGAGAGCAAAGGGAGTGACTGGAGGTGACCACCTGCAAGAATTACCACGCAAGTTTCAGGCGTTCTCATTGACCCCAATCTGCTGACTGGAAACCCTTCCCTTGAGCATTCAGAAAACGTTAGGGACTCTTGCTTCTTCTGACTCCAGGGGAAAGCAGTGTAGTGTAGTGGTTAAGGGGTGCACTGTGGTCAGACCGACTGGGTTTGAAGCCTACTCCACCATAAGCAGATTGTTTAGCACCTCCATTCCTCAGATGCCTTAGCTGGTAACATGGGGATGACGCTCTATAGGGTAGCTGTAAGAAATGAACGAGTTCATTCATGTGGAATATTCAGACAGTAGTAAGAACAGTGACAGCTTGACAAATATTGGATGTCACCATCTGTGGAGTTGCAAGTGTCTTTCTTCCACTTTGCCACATAACCAAAAAAGAGACATTTCTGATCCTTGTGAGGGTGTTGAATGGAGGAAGAAAAGTCTGTGAGAAAGAGATTAAAGAATTACAGAAAGAGGAAAGCGAAGGAACACTTCTGACAATAGCTTCTATTTTCAAAAGCAGAAAAGCCCAAATAGCAGCAAGAGAGCAGGAGGCAGTTATTTATGTGGGCTGTAAAGATGAAGGCTCTGACTGAAAAGGGTATTCAAGTCGGAAACAACTGCAGTGGGAGTGGAGCAGGATGCCTGGCAGACATGGTTGTGCCTGAGGAAGCCAATAAGCAAGGTGCCTTGAAAACTTCTACATGCTCCATATCAGTATTTCGGTGGAAATATTTTTGGATGTGTGCATAACACATTAACATAACAGAAATGTGCAGAGCTTTGGAAAACTTGAGATTTTAGCAGGAAAGTATTCTATCTTTACTGTGACAGAAGAACAAGGTCATGTTGAAACTGACCCCTATAACTGAAATTCTTCTTCGTTCTATATTTGAAAATACTTATACAGATCAATATTGTGACCACTGTAGCTTGATAGCTTGGATTTAGGAACAGAGCAGAGATTCTAATGCAGGGAACTTGATTTTGAAAGTATTCATGACCAAGTCACTTAATACTTTGATAGCCAGACCTGGGCAAAAATCAAATAAAATGTGTAACAGGATGAAACTATAAATAAAAGCAAGAACTAACTCATTTAGGAGTGCTCTTGGTTTGGAAATGCAAATTACCTTTTAAAATAGTGTATGGGCCAACTGTTCATCCAAGAAATGGGAGAAAAAATATTCTGCAGAAAAGTTCCCAGGAGGGATATATGAGTCTTTTTAGTAAATATGCCTAATGATTCTTTTAACCTCACGGCATAAATCACAACAAACTTGAGTTATGCAGTAGCTTTTTGAGATGGCATAATAAAATTCCTATTAAAATTAGCAGAGTGTGTATAGCATGCTGTGATAACACATAGGTTAAGGGCCTATATTTATGCTTCAAAACAAAAGATTTTTTTGTTTTCCATTTAAAAATTAAGTGTTATATTCCTCATTTTATTCAGGACAAATAGTTGAGGATTTACTTAATCCCAAGATTCCACTGGTCAATAATCTCAGCAGAACATTTTTGTAGTTAACTCCCTTTATCTTCCTGAATAATGAAAAGGAAACGGCAACTTGGGAGTTAAGTAACAGTAACTAGAATCTATGTGAGGCTTTGTAGTTTCACAATACTGCATACAGCCAGTGTCATTGTCCCCCTGCTCTACAGGTGAGGACAAGGCAGCAGAACATGGTCGCATCATTCAGTAAGCTAGTTCAGGGCTTCTGAGCCCCTTGCCAGGCTTCTGAGCACCTTGTGTCCTCTACAACAAATTCTCAAGAACTTGGATTTCTGCATTTCTGACAGAGTAGGTTATTTTTATGTTGAGATTCCCTGTGGGGCTTTCATGTTGCCGCTGGCTACAGAAAAAAAATTTAACTGAGCAGAGATTGGAAGAAGAGGAGAGAGTGTCCTGAGGACCTTCCTGAAAGAATCCATTGCTGGGAAGGACACTGACCACCGTGGAGACTGTGAGGAACAATCACAGCCACCCTGAGCCTTCACTCATTCTCCTCCCCGGCCTCGGGGCTTAGAGCTCCCAGCAGCTCCAGCTAGACAGAGGTGATTTCCAGGGTATCCAGTTTTGTTCACAGTATGAGTTTCCGTCAGAGCACATGTTATTCCTGCGAGGGGAAGGAGAGGGAAGGTGACTTGAGAAATGAGTACAACAAAAGATAGCATATGTTTAATTTGTGGATAAGTAAGTGTTCCAATAACATTATTTTCAATTCAAGTAATAATTGCACAGTTGGCCAAGTTGGGAGAAACAGATGGATGGCTATTTTCATTTTTCTAAATATCTTCTTAAGAGTTAAGACGTGTTTCTAGCAAGAGTTCTGTAAAGTAAGATTCTATTCCCCTGCTCTTTAAGTGAAGCATTGCTTTTCTGTGTATGTGTGTGAGAGAAGAGGAAGTTGTCTATTTCTTCTAAAATGCCTTAATGAATAGGAAAAGATATTGTCTGGTTACAAAATACAGCAACATTTGCTTTGGGATTATCTGGGGATTTTTGTACTTTTCTTCCTCTGCCTTATCTCTCTTTGCTTTACACACTTCACACTTACACAAACTGTGTCATTCACTGTAATGATAAAGCAAGTACTGAGTGTTTAGCTTTCATTCTTGTCCTTAGATGTTAAAACTGACAGCTTAGCACCTCTCTTACTCTTTACGGGTGAGTCATTACCCTTGTGAACACGCAAGATAAGAAAGTCTCACACTTGCCAGAGGGAGAAAAAAAACAGGAAAACTGAAGAGAGCACTCTGGCTGGGTTATACTAACCACAGCATGGATGGTAGGAGGCGCTGAGAATGGATGGACTTGCCATTCACCACCACAAAGTTATAAATGAGAAACTGTCTGGTGTGACTTAGGTGACTTATAATACACAGTCAGTTTTCAACTACCCACTTAGCAGCGTAAACCTCTGAGTAGAGAAATCCCACACTTCATCTCATTTTAATTCAAATGTTAAAAGACCTCCATTCAAAATGAATCTACCTCACACTCAATCCTTAAGATTAGTTAAAACCCAGATGTCACTACAGTATGTGTGTGTGTGTGTGTGTGTGTGTACAAAGAAACTACATTATGAGAGTATCAGGAAATTCAGTGGCACATTAGGGCTGTTTCTGGGTCACTGTTATTCATTGATAAATTTGGAGAGATTAAAAAGAATTTTATGTTCCCCTTCCTCCTCTATTACAGACCATCTTTCTTGGCATTCTGCCTTCACTCCTACTATCTACATATGACAAAAGCAGCTGCACAGGGCTGTGAGGGACCTCAGAAACATTCAGTCCTTGCTTGCTCAGGAGATACCCTGGTGGAAGTTTTCTGTGCTCCATGAAGGGTTTCAGAAGTCTGTGAAAGTAGCACACAGATTTAATGTTCCCATATAGGACCAGTTCCTTTTTCTATTGACTGCATGGTTCAAAATACACTGAGAGGGAGAACAGCCATATTTAACGTGTGCTACATCCTTTCCATGTCAACATACTTTGCTCTGTCAACAACCCTGTGAAGTTTCAAGTCAGCATAAGCCACACCCATAAAACATCCTCTGCTAATTGATTCCCAATGATGATTACTTTAATGTGGAACAAGAATTTAAAGACGCTTGCAAAGCAATCTGTGTGAAGAAATCTCCTAGATGCATTTCTCCCCCGTTTTTACAGTGGCCTTGCCCATATTTAATCTGACAGTACTGTGGTTTAGTGACTACCTTTCAAGAATCTTTCCCAAGCTTCAAATTCATTATCATAAAAATGAAGTTACTTTCTGGTTGCACTCATATTTGGTTTACACAATATTTAATTTACCTGTGTAAGTATAGCTATAAACAAGTCTGGAACTACTGTGGTTCAACATCTGACTGGTAGGTGCAAACATGCAAAGGGTGTATTATTGAAGGGCTGGTAGCCTCTAGATTTCAGATAGTCCTGGGCATTAGTCAATAAACCTCACAGAGGTAACAGACAGGCACAGCTAATCCAATGAACTGATAAATGAAAATCATGTAAGAGAGTGTTTATTGTGTACCCAATTTACACAAAAATACTCAGATGGAGAAACTGAGATACTAAAAATCAGACTAAATTAAGTAACATCACATATCTGCTAAAACCTCAAAGGATATACAGGATGCATGGTTGTGTGGAAATTCTAAGCACTATCTAGGAAGTAGTAGAGTGAAAATGGCCAATTAACATTGCAGGGAATACTGGATGTGCTGGGAGTGCATTGGAGGGATAGTTAAAACAGGACTAAAGGAAGCCTTTGCCCAAAGAAGGATACTTAAGCTGCAGTGCAAATCAACCAGGTGGAGGTGGTGGGGGGCAGAGAGTGATCTGGACAGAGGGACCAGCAGTTGAAGGAGGGCCAAGGGCAAGGAGCCCAGCATGGGAAGAGAATTGTCAGTAGTTCCTAGAAGAAAAGGGAGATGATTAAATAAAATGACTTAGAGAGGTAAATACCGGAACAGAGGTCAAACACACACAATAAAGCCTGCATATTCACACTGAAGAATTTAAACTTTCCCCTGAGGACAAAAGGAATGAGGCACTTAAGTGACAGGCTCGGATTTGAGTTTTTGGGATACACTCATCTGCTTTGTGGAGAAAGGATTGGCATGCCAGATCAGAAAGAGGCCGTGGCAGTCCAAGCATGAGATGCTGGTGGTCTGAGTTTGCATAGCGTCTAGGGAGATAGAGAGGCGCTAGTCAATCAAGACTTGCTAATTGATTGAACATAGAGCTGCTGGTGAAAATGAGGAAATGGTAAGGTGAATCAGGCTTATGGGGCAGCCATCATCTGGTCTTACGGAGGTGTCATTCCTTGAGATACTGAGCTCAGGAGGATAAGGAGTAAGGTGCCACAATGGTGAGATTTAATTCTAGATATGCTACATTTGAACATCCAGTCTGATTTAACCTGTGGTGGTTCAATATATGAGTCTAGAGTTTAGAAGAAAGATCTGGGCTAGATATGGATATGGGTATAAATAGAATTCACAGAAGATGAAATACTATAAGGAGAGTGGGGAACAGGAAGAGAAATAAGCCAAACCTCCCCTAAATGGTAGCCAATTTCTGACTATCATGGCCACACAGGTGATGTGTCCACCAACAAGCCCCTCTCATGTCACCAAGTTTATACACAATGGCATGTGTATAATGGCATATCTCTTCTTTTTAAAAACTCTAATGCACTAGCCTGATTTTCCTTATACAATATAGCTTGGGAGACTGAGCTGGAAAACACACAGCATGAGTGTGGTATGCCTTGACCACTCCCAAGTAGGCAAAATGCTCATTCAAAACTGAGGTGCCATTGTTATATTTCCTAATTGTACATCATCAAAAAAGGTGGTGGAGTTGATGGGAATGGCAACTGGAAAAAAGATGAGATATCTCAAGTGATGTTCTCCACCTTTAAATTCTTTTCTCTCCCCTGTGAACGGATTGCTTACAAGGTGATTTGCTACAGTGCAAATCAGTGGGCCTTAGCCTTCCAGTCTCAACTTCAGCAGCCATTTCCACTCAGTGATGAGCAGTTCAAGCAGCCTCAACCCAGTTTTTGCCACAAACATGTTAGTTACTTTCTCTGGATCTATATCCTCACCCACAGGTGGAGGATGGTCCCAGATGATCTCTGAGGTCTCCATCAGTCCAACATCCTGTGATCCCATTCACCTGCAAGAGTCAGTCAGGCACAGACTTCACTGGGAAGCCCTGTAGGCCTGAATCTGCCCCCCACCCCCAACCACTCCCCGCTCCTGTTGAGGAGGCAGGCAAGTGTTTGCCTGATAGCATCTCTTCAGGGATTTGTCATCACTCAAAGCCCAGGTGGACCGTGGTGCCTGTATTAGTTTTGTCTTCCAAGGTCCTAGTTTTCATTTTGCTTTAAAATATTGCTGTGGCTCCTTTTATGATTCCTAGCTAGTGCTTGCAGTCTGTGACTGCCATCGCAATTGATTAGGTCATTTCCCCCCAGCTCTATTCAGTGTACGAGGCTGGCTATTTGTAACTCAATATACCATTTCCAGTACTGCAACTTTTACATTTTATTACTATTTTTATTTTTTGAGCTGACGTATGGAAAAAAACACTGACCAGCGTTAATGTTAAGAGAACCATATTTTCATTGAGGTCCTTATTTCATCTGTGGATGGTAGGATAATTTATATATATATTTTTTTTATTTAGAATTGAAAGGTTTCCTGACGGAGCGAACTTTACTCCCCTTAAGATCCCCAAAATACGTCCAGCTCCAAGAGCTGGCCTAATCGGCTCACATGTTAACTCACTCTCTCTTTCTTTTCAGCTCCTCTGATTCGTTTCCCAGGACGTAGTGAAGACTTCTGGCCCTAGGGACTGGAAAACGCAACTGGACCTTCTACAATCTCGGCTCCACTCTCTCCCGCGCTCGCACGGGGGCTGGAACCCGGCTGCGGTCACGTGGGCGCTGCGCCAGCCTTCCGGCCAATGGCCGCGCGTCGGCCCCGCACGCCCCGCCTCCCGCCTCGGCCGCGCCGGGACCTCGCGCAGCGCCGCGGGGAGGGCGCGAAAGTTTCTGCTGCGGGCTGCGCCGGGCTCCGCAAGCCGCTGCGCGTGCTGGCCGCTCTGCTGCGCACTGTGTCTCCCTTCGCTGCTCCAGGGCGGCGGGGGTTAGAAGAAAGGCGCTTACCCGAGCGCGCGAGAGGAGTGCTCGGGCGGCCGCTCTGGGCTGAAGTTCGTGCCGGGCCGAGCGCGCGCCGGCCACCGAGCCTAAGGCCGCAGGACCGCGATGGGCGCGCCGAGGCTCCGCGCGCCCGTCGCGGCGCTGGGGCTGCTGCTGTGTGCGGCACTGGGGCGCACGGGCCGGGCCGAGGGCGGCGGCCACGGGGCTCGGGGGCAGCCTCCCGGGGGCGCCGCCGAGCGCCTGTGCCCCGCTCCCTGCCGCTGCCTCGGCGGCCTCCTGGACTGTAGTCGCCAGAGGCTGGCGCGCCTGCCGGAGCCGCTCCCGCCCTGGGTCGCTCGGCTGTGAGTATTCTCCGGGCGCTGGGTGCGCAGCGCTGTATCCGGGGCCGCTCCCCTGGCCCACGCCTCGAGCGGAGCTCGGGGTGGACGGAAAGGAGAGGACTGGGCCTCAGTCTCCCTCCCGCGGTGCCTCGCGGGCCGCCCAGGTGGGCCTTTGGCGAGCCTGCCGGGCCGCAGGTGGGCGAGGGGAGCAGCCGCTGACAGCTCCTGCGGGCGGAGGCAGAGTTGTGCGCCTCGAGCTCGCCCCCGGGTTCAAACGCGCGCCCCTGCCCGGCCAGGGTGGGAGAAGTGGCCACCTGCGTGTTACCGGAGTCTGCATTTCTCCCGAGTGTATATGATCCTGGGGCTCAACTCTAGCTGCGACCTGGTTCAGGCCCTTTTCCAATTCCCCACCAGTAACTGAACGCGCACCTTTCCCTTGGGAAGCCCCCTCCACACAGATCGGCCACTGTTCAGTATGTAGCAGACACTCCTCTGTTCTTCCTCCTGCGCTTAATTTCTCACTAGGAAACTCCATAAATCCCCTTCCTCCACCAAATTGTAACCCATCCTCGTTCCGTTAAGAAGTTGGTAAGACTTAGCAGTAGATGAGGAAGGGAAAAACTATAGTTTTCAGTACCATAGTCGTGATTTCTGTGGCCTCTCAGCAAGTCCGGATAGTTGAGGAGAGAGCGGCTGGGTGCTGTTACGTAAGTTTTTGGATGTTAGCTGTGAAGTCTGAAAACCTGAAATCACTGCCAACTGCGTGGAAGAACAAGGAAGAAAATCTAGTTCAGTTGGAAAGGCTGATTCTTTCTAAATGTCATCTGTAATTCTCTCTCAGCCCTAGTTTTCCTAAAATTGGAGACTCGTGAAAATGTAAACAATCAAAACTGTGTTTCTTTTTTTTTTTTTAAATTATGTTTAAAAGAAAGAAAGGGCGGTCCATCCTCAATCTTTAGATTTGGGCCTACTAGAATTGCAATAGAAATGCTAAGTTCTTAAAACAATTCTGTAGTCTATATCCTAACGTCCTAATAATACTAGTAGGAAGTTTGGTCAAGATAGTTTAAGGAATTGTGTTTGTAAGTCATTGTGCTCATCAGAATCTTTATTTGTGAATTGTAGAATTGTTGACCACCAAAAGCATATGTGTTAATAAACCTTAGTTTAATAAAAAGTAGAATTCAGTCGATATTTAATCTCTTATAATGGGAAGTCTTATGTAGTGGTTTTTATTACAATTGAAGGAGATAAGGGCTTTAAGCTAAAGCAGGAAGACTTTCAATTAGTTGTGGCTAATTCTGTTCAGTTGCCTCTTGTGGAGGTCACGCTGCCTTATTCATGAAATGTGAATGGCTCTATTGACAACATATGGAAACGGACACTTGAATAATTGGAGGTGAACACCTATGAATAATAGAGGGATGAGAAAGAAAATTAATATAGTGCTTCCTGGGGTATGTTTAGAAATGCTTGGATCGTTCACCAAGTTTAATTTACATTCAGTAGTTTCTCAATGTCAAGTGGCCTATTGGATCTTGCCAGTGTACAGTATATTTTTTGTGTGTGAATTTGGATGTTTAAAAAAAGTACTACTTTTAATTAGAAATAGAGTTAAACCAAGAGGGGTTTGATACCTATTTAAACGTTGTCTTAAAAGAAGCTGACCTAATTAGGATTTTGTTTTGTAGATAATTTGGTGGCACACTAAAAACAAATTACAGTTTATTTGGTTAGCACAATCTTCAATTACATTTCCGCCAGCAGTAAATTGTCTCAGTAGAAGTCCACATTCCTTAAATGTATGTGAAAATAAGTTCCACTTGTATAAATAAGCACTAGGTCTGTTGTCAGAAGCCCCACTGTGATCACTCATTGGACTCCTCTGTCATTCTTGTACTTGTGTGACTTTTAACCAACTTTGTAGTTGTCACCAAACCATGTGTTCTAAATTCTTTATTGTAAATGTTTCTTTTGTGCCTAAAGCTCTAGAGGGCTCCTCTCTCTGCCTTTGAAAGGAGCAGAAAAACACATGGAATTGGGAATTGAGCTGTAACTTCTGTTACTTGGAGTTTGTAATAGGAGGCATAAGCTAGCTGCTACTTAAATTTTACATAATTAGAAAAACTTTAGAGTAGACTGTTGCACAGTTTAGAAATAAGTGGAAAAATGCATATCGTTCTTCCCCCTATGTTCCTTTTCTTTAGATAATAAAGATAGCAAAAATTTGCTTTAGGACTAGTTTAGGAAAGCACTGTTCAAAGTTTGCTGTCTATCTTTTGTTGAATTTGCAAATTTAAAAAAAAAACCTTCCTATACCTGTGTATGTATTTTTTCCACTTCATTCAGTTGTTATTTATTGACATAGAAATTCCATGTGTGAAAAGTTCAATAGTTTGAGCCCTGAAATAATGCTGTAGCTCTCTTTGCAAAAAGAAAGTTCTAATACTCTAATAAAAGTGACTCTTGAAACAGTAACTATTTGGAGCATTGCTTACAACTGCCTTTAAGGGCAAACTTACATTTTCATCCAGAGTGTGTACTTACACAGTTCTGAACCTAAAGAGTAGTGCTTGTTAGAATGTGTTACTTAGTCACAAAAGGCGAAGGTTGCTCAATTGCCAAGGAGAGCTTCAAGTATTATTAAAATCTCACTGGAATCTCAGAATTATTTCTTATCGCATGGAAGTGTTTGAGTTAGCTGGGCTCAGGCTAAAGTCTGAAGGGTACTTTCTGCAGGTGTGGCCTTTTTAGCGTTAGCCTGTTATAAATCCTTTTGTCGGTACCAGAATTGGGTTTGGGGTAGGGGTAATGGTCCTTATGGTTTTCACAGCTGTTTTTCTATATTTTCCAGACTAAAACTTGAACATAGCAGGCTGATTTATGAGTCATTTTGGATCAGTGTCTTAAAACAGCTACAGCCTGGCTTTTTGTTTTTCAGCTTTCCAGATTTTTGCTGAATTAGCAGCTCTGCAGGCCCCAGTGGGATTGATTAAGGAGCTTTGCTGGATTTGCATTTTAAAATTTGAGTTGGAAGTCAGATTTTCATATGCTGAAAGGAAGAAAATGATAGCTGGAACCAAGTGTTGTAAATTAATTATTTACATAGATGTTTATTCACTCGCTAATATACAGTAAGAAAGACTTCCTTCTACCATGTAGAGTTTGATTTTCAAGTATTTGGCCAGCAGAGTTCTGGGTAAATAGTTAACACCGCCCTACCTCACCACCTTCCCGTTTATGAACCTCACTGCAGAACCTTTAGAAAGGTTTCTTGGGGAGAATATTCATTAATGGAACTCTAAAAATAAAGATTCTGTGTTTATTGAATGCTCTTCTGGGTTTAAGAAAACATCGAAATTGTATAATTTGAATTTGTTTTTAATGGTCCAGCCATAAAAGCAATATAAGGAAAATTTAAGAAAATGTGACATCCTTTAACTGGAAAGTAATTATTCCTGAAACAAACTGCTTTAAATCTAAATTTAGGTTCATTAAAATTTCATGACTTTTAAGTATTTAGTAGTAAAAGGCAGCTAGGTGATTTTTTTTTTCTCCCACGCATAATGTGGTTTTAATTGTACACAAAGCTCAGGAATGGAAGTGTGTTGCAATAACTGAAAATTTTAAGGTTGCTAGCTCCTGCTTCTGAATTAGAAATGAGTAGACCCCAGCATGTGCACTGTCCTCTGAAGGCCGTTTCTCAGTTTAAAGGTCTTTTGTTGGAGATCTCATCCCATCATTAGTTGAAAAAAAAAAGTTCACCACCCAATCTCTCCTTTCTCACAGGTTTGTCCTGTGGAATAATCCTTGAAATGAAGTGACGTGTGTGGGTTTAGTTTTTCTAATTAAAAGGACAACCACCTGTGTTAAATGTAAATGCCAGATTGGTTCCCCCTTTCCTTTTAAAACTTGAAACAATGGGGAATGCAGTTTTATACTGGTTCAATGTTCTTTAGTTAAGCGAGTCCAAATGAAACTTTCTGTAGATTCAGACTACCTCCCAGGTGAAGGACACTTTTCCTTGGTTGTTTTTTTTAAACCCTGTGGGAAATCTCGGACTGTCTGTGGTGCTAAAAGTACACAGGTTTTGTTTGAATCCTAGCATGAGTTGTTCGGCTCACGGTTTCCTTGATGAACTCCAGATGGACGTGAGCTGGGCTGTGAGGGAAAGTGTCTGGCTCCAGCGTGGTGAGCATGCACAGCAGTGGTTGTAATTGCAGGATTTTTATAGTTTAAAGACTGTGCCAGATTTTTTTTCATGTTATAACTCTACCAGAACAAATCTACTCATGTCTGTTACTGTCTGGTAGGTCTTTAGGCAAACATGTTTCAAATAAAACCTTCGCAGATTTTTTTAGGTGAAATAGAGGAATCCAGGTTTACTCTCAAAACAAAAATGGAAAGACTGAAAGGCTCTCTGATTTCTAATTGTTAACCAATAGGTGTTCACTAAGTAACACTGTGCTTCTCTGGATATGGTTTTTCTGTCCTTTATTTTTTGGTGTATGCTTTTCTCCAATTAAGTTTGAGTATCTAAAACTTTGGTTATTTAAAAATCTTCATTTTTAACACTGAAAAAATTGATTTAGTAAGGGTTGGTAAACCTCTTTCAGTGGGAGAGCTATAAGCCATACTGTTTGCCAGCCTGACTTTCAGTAGCTGTCCAGGCATTTCATTTTCATTGTACCATGTGAAGGTACATATTCAGTGCCTTGACATATAAAGGGAATATAACCAAATATTTGCCAGATTTTGTTTCATATTTTGAACTTTAAATGCTGAGATGATGTCGTAGGCTAGAATATTGCATATGCCAGAGTTTTGTTTTGCTTTTTTAAGAAATGATGTCCTGTGGAAATTGTTTCTAAGTAAATTGAGTCTTCTAAGATTTATTTTAATGGTTGAGAAGAAATCTGGTCACAGGTCTCTGTAGTCTACTTTTTAGGTGGTTGATGCAGTTTAAAGTATACATTATATTATCAGCTACTGAGATTTGAGAAAATTGGGTTTAGGTTATTTTCTACACTCTCAACACATGTGCACACATACACAGATACCTGGGGCTTTAGTAATTTGGTACCTTAACCAAGAGAAACAAATATGTGTGAAAATCAGTATGTTTTGTTTAACTGTCATAAGGACATTGATGCTTAATTTTATGCTAATAAATAGGTTTCTTTAGAGGTTTGCATTTCAGCAACCTGCCTAATTAGCCGCTTTTCACAAGCCATGACTTCATTGTATCAAGTTGGAAGTGAGATGGTAAGAGATGGGGAGGGTGAAGCAAAACAACCAGTTCACAAAAGATCTGTTCACCCTGTGCCAAAAATATCTCCTAAAACTTTTCTGGTCTTATTTGAAACTGCCAGCCTCCTTAACTAATTTTGTCCTCAGAATTTGTGTTTTTGAGTTTGTCATTTTGGTTGCCATCTAATTTATGGATATGGTAGACCGATTATTTCTTCTGTTGTCACTAACATTGATAGAGATATTTCATAAATCCACTCTGTCTTGCACATCATTAAGCACTACTGGGTGTTTGAAACTGCTTATTTTATTTTTGTTTTATCATAGGGACTTAAGTCACAACAGATTGTCTTTCATCAAGGCAAGTTCCATGAGCCACCTTCAGAGCCTTCGAGAAGTGTGAGTCTTTGTTGTTTTCTGTTCGAGGTTTGAGTAAAATACAGTACCCATCATACTGTTTAACTAAAGAACATTTGGATAACAGTAAATCACTTAAAACTTTTAACTTGGGAGGTGTCTTTAAATTATTTTATGAAGCTTCACCTTTATGAATTACATAATTCCTAATAAGCTGTTTTTTCTTCTTTTTTGGGCATTTGTAGGAAACTGAACAACAATGAATTGGAAACCATCCCAAATCTAGGGCCAGTCTCGACAAATATTTCACTTCTTTCCTTGTAAGTAAATGTATGTTTTCAGGAACCATGGGTAGCAGTTTCATATGGGCTACAGATCATACAAGCAAAATAAGAAGACTTCCTTCAGTGGTTAATTGAGAAGTGTTCTTTAAATTCGTTGATTTGTCTTCCAGCCTTTCTCTCTTTCCCTCCTTAATTTTAAGTATGGTCATAACAACACACCTTACACTTCACACTCATTGCTGAAAAGGTCTCCAAGATTCAGAAAAGCTGACTTCACCCCACAGAGATGTGTATTTGATTATGTTCTAAAGGCTAGGACTTTAATTCTAGTACTACTCAATGGTTGACGGGATCTACGAATTAGGTATTACATGGTCCCTAGTGGAGAATGATCAGAGTTTAGTGAGGAGAAATGGGAGTTGGTAAGAAGACATTGGAATACCCTCTCTTAAGTGTTAGATTGAAGTTAAAAATACCACTGCATGTTATTTTGCAAATAAGAATTTTCAAATAAAATTGTGTTAAGTTTTCTGTATTGGACAGACAACATGTTTATATTTATGCAATGGAGATGTGGAATAATTTTGACTTTCAGCATTTAAGGTAACAAAAGGTGCATTGCTTAATTTCTAAAATTGAGTAGTTTACCACCTTAATCTTGAACAATTAAAGAATATATTTAAGCCACTGAAGTTAAAGATGTTTTCCTCCTTTAAACAATAAAAAAAACCACCGTTATTAGTTGCTTCTGGGAAAGGTGTTGGGTGAGTTGAAATTATACAGTAAATTTCAGGAAAGCTGTTCAATTAATTAAAGTGATCACTATCCAATTGCTTACATCTGGTGATTTATAGAGGAGGTTGGTTTTTACTGAGGGCCCAGGTCAGCTAAGTCACGGGTGTAGCCTCTGTGTCTGCTTTCCTCTGTTTGAATAAGACTAAGTGACATTTGATACTGATGTGGTTTTTCCAAAGATCAGAAACAGAAAGGAATGAAAGAAAAAGCAGTTGGTATTTGACAAATAAACTCTGAATTTAAACAACATTTTAATGCTAGCATTAATACCTGTTTTCTTAGTTTTTCACAGTTGCTTACAATTCTGGAGTCTAAATGAAGTGCTGATTTTAGTATCTTAAACATATCTAGCTGGGCTCATTTGACCAGTGAGGCCCTTTGAAATCCCAGGGAATGCTTTGTGCTGCTACCCTTTCCCTGTGTGTTGGCAGATGATGTCAGCATGTTCAGGAGTGTTTTGAGGGTCATTGCATGCTTCATGGCTCAGAGATCTGCAGTGGAGTTTTGGGATCTGGGTGAGGTGGGGAAAGTACTTTTCCCTATGATATGATGTAGAGTTGAAAGCGTAAGAAATTGTAAGGAAAGCAGAAACAAATAATTTACTGATTTTATATTTTAAAATTATAATTTGTAATTAGAAAACTGAAATGAAATCTGAAAAGTAAGAAACCTTTGAAATTTGAACTCTTCTCTGTATTTTTGTGTTTCACTTTAGTGAATGCTAAATAATCTACACTGAATTTGAATAATCTCGCTTGCCTCTTAATTTGTTACAGTGCTTATATAAACCAGGGATTGCTTCATTCATCTTACATAATGATAGATCATATTTATTACCTAGATTATATAAAATCTGCAAAGAATAATTCATGTGAAGGACCTGCTAGTTCAATATGGATAGTGAAAAATTGTTTTTATGCCTATGAAATATATTAAATGTTTACTTCTGTGGCTTTCTTCTGCAAACGTGTTTTCTCCTGTAGGCTTCTTTGGGTATTACAATATACAACCATTGCTTGTAAAGCACTCTTAATTTCTGTCTTGTGTAGGGTAGAGCATTTCTTTTTGTATAGAAGCACTTGAAAATAATCAGAAATAAAAATCACTAATTAAACATATTTCTGAAATTCCAAAAGAAATTATTAACCACACTATATGGCTCAGATTAGAAACAGTTAAGTCATGTATTTTTCAAAGCATTTCTCAGGACTATCTGACTTTTATTCTATCAAGCTTTTTTCTTTTTTTAAATTTGGTAGATGAGAACATTTTTCTGGGTAATTAGCACAAGTTAAGTAATTTGAAAACATAAGAAAGAAAAGGAAAAGTCAGCAGATGTCTTTGGCATAAGATTTAACATCAGTATTCATACTGTTGCTTCTCTGTGCAGTGGGGATTCCCCACACACACACCCGCTAGAGAGGCTGAATGTGGAGAAGATTGTACCTGGTAAGGCCTTCTTCTTTTCTCAGCTGCAGGAGACAGGAGCTAGTATTGGGTCAAAATGTGCCCTACATACAGAGATGAATTCACTTAGGGACCAGGTCTGATAAAGCTTGGGAAGCCTGGTAAAATGCCAGAATCCTGGATTGATGGTTGGATGAGCATTGAACTTACCCATTAGCAATGCTCATCTCTGACCTTTTCTGGGACCTTAATGTAAAAGACCTGGATAGACCTGCTTACATTTGAATGCCACACAACACTAGCTCAGAAGTCAGCTAGCATGGTAGGGGCAAGACAAAGTTTTCGTTTTTTATTTTCTCAATTTCCTAGACACAGCAAGATAGCATATTTTAAGGGAAGAAGTAGAGTAATCTTTGGAATGAACATACCTTGTAGAAGAACTGTTGACCTGGTGTAAGCAAGCTGACTTTACCAGATGTGGTAGCTCTGGCTCCTTGTGATATGGCATAAGCTCCTCCAGCATTGGACATTTGTGAATCCTGGGACCTGAGTCAGGGCAGTTAAGTCCTTGTTAGACAACATTATTGTTGAACAAAAGAGGTGTTATTGGTCTTGAATAGAGCTAGTGTGTCTTAATCATGACACTGATGGTTTATATGGTGTTGCCCAGTGTGCAGATATTTGCTCAGTGTTTCAGAGTTGAAAAGGAATAGGTCAGAGAATGTCAAAGGGGTACCTAGATTACTTTTTAGAAGTGTACATTTTCCTGATTCTATCCATGGAGATTTTTCAGTTAATGGGTTTGAGTGGGGCCTAGGAATATCCATTTGGACACATCTGCCTTGCTGATTCTGATCAAATCCTGCATAAACATTTTTGGAATTACTGATTGAGTCCAGTTTCCCATAATCAAATAAGCCTTTTTTCATATTTCTTATTTCCAACATAGAGCATGTCTCCCAAGTCTATCATTTTCTTCATTACCTGTCATTTTCCTAGAGAGTGGTTATCATAAATTCTGATCACTTGTTGGTGGGACCCCCAAGCGTGTGCTCTTCCAATAGATAGCCATTGAAGAGATTTAAAGCAGAGTATAGTGATTAGTTCTGCAATTCGAAGGTGGCACTCTGGTGTTAGGATGGAGATTGGACCAGAGGTGGCAGGAGGGTGGTGTGGTGGGACAGGTGACAAGGAAACCCCTACACAGGCCAGGAGCGGCCATGGAGCTGCCCTTCTGTGGGGCAGCTCTGGCCATGCAAGGAGATTGAAAGCAAAGCTCAAGTCAGATGGCTTGGAATTGCTGGCTCTTTCCTTTGCTTGGTTTGTACCTTTTCCAGGTCTCGCTGTCTGTATTTCTTCATCTGTATGAGAATAGCAGTGATTGCCCACAATTGCTCTCATAGGGTTGTTGTGAGGTTTGGACAGACGATACAGGTAAAACTACGTGGCATATGCAGAGTGCTCCTTGGAAGAGCAGTGACCCTGATGATGATCATTCATTCAGCTAAAATTTACTGAACAAACAGTGCCAGGCTCTGTCTTAAGTGCTGTGCACACAACAGTGAACAAGGCAGACAAACTCCCTCCTACCATGAAACTTCCATTCTAGGGAGGTATGAGAAAAAAAATAAATAAATGAATTTTAAAAGAAAAGTTAGCTTCAGTTTCTTGCTAATTGCTGAGAAGGAAATGAAAAGGAGGACAAAAGGGTAGAGCCCTGGCAGTTCCCTTTACAGAGCCTGCCAGGCACAGGACACTGTTCTAAGGTTGAGAGTCAACAGTGAACAAATCTCTGCCCTCATGGAGCTGACCTCCTCACAGGGGAAAGATAAAAATGAAATAAAGAAATGTGGTCAGAAGGTGATAGGTGCTCAGGAGAAAAACAAAGCAGAGGAGAGACATATAGGGGTGTGTGTGATAGAAGAGCCAGTTCACGAAGCGGGGGTCACTGGGAGGGTGATGATCAGGGCGTGATAGAGGGAGCCTCAGGGGTGTCTCCCTGCAGTGTCCTAGGGGTGAGGTTATCTCCTTAAGTCTCCCCTACCCTGTCCAGACCCATCTTGCCTTGTATATCCAGTTGTTTCATAGTAAGGAAGTGATTTTGTTTATATTTTTCTCTCCTACTGTACTTTGAGGCCTGTGTGGCTGACTCCTAATTTCCCTGGCACTAAATGCAGGTGCATGGCATGTAGTTGGTGCTTAATTAGTATATGAATTGAATTAAGGAATATTGATGGAACAGCCACATGCACTTAGCATTATTCATACAGGTCTCCTGAAAACCATCTATACCAGTGGCTAAAAATTTACAGCAAAGACAAAGCATACCCATGTGTCACTTAATTTGGTGTATGCGTGGTAAAACCAATAAAATAAGTTATCACCATGGCAATAATAATTAAACAAAAGAAAACAGAACAAGAGGAGTCACTTGAGCAGTGAAAGGGTTCAGCTCCCTACTCTCGCCATAAGCACATGCCCTGGAGTGAGTGTGAAGTGAAAGTGTGCGGGAAATAAAGCCTCCTCTCCTGTTTGCCTTTCTCAGTTTGAATATCTGGGCCCACCAAGGATGACTTTAATCTTCACAGATACATATTTTTATAGTCTTTCTGCCCAACATACCTGTGAACTACTTCATCAAGTCCTGAACTAAAACTTCAAAATACAAACTAAGAGCAAAACACAAAATTGATCTGTTCCAGCACTGAAGGCAAACTCACCCTATGGGACTTACTGAGAGAGAGAAAAAGTCTGCATGAAAATACTTGGCTGGTGTCTTAAGGGACCTTCAAGGATATACCAGTGGTAGATGGTTCTCCCCCAGGTCCGGCCACTGGCTGTAGAGCCTGATGCTGCCTGAGATGTGGCGCCTCCACGGCATGTGCCCTCCTGCAAGAGAGATGCTCTGGGGGTGCAGGGACAACTGAGAGCCCTCCTGCCCTTCCCTCAGAGCTCTGAGAGCAGATTTACATGCCTCCGAGAATGATCCTGGGTGGCAGGGAGTTGTGGCAGTTCATGTGGCATGAGCAGTAGTGATGTAGAATTCTAAGCAGGGTGGTGGCTTTTCCTTTTTGCTTCCGTTTTGAAAGTTCCACAAGTGCTGTATGTGTAGTTCTCCAGGGGCATTTGTCACACATTCCGTTTCAAGGTAGAACTCATGTCTTACTGAGCTTCCTGTCTCGGCAGCTCAGTCTAGTCTCTGGCGCATAGGTGGCTCTCATTTAATATCTAAGGAAATAAGAGATCACGGGCCCTTGAGCAATAGAGGAGAGAGCTGAGCTGGGAAGGGGCACAAGGTTTTCGTCCTATCTCACACTAATGACCTGTCTGACCTCAGGCAGAGTTAATTAACTCTTTATTTATCCGTAGATGTCTGCCCATCTGTCTCACACGGTTCCGGTAAAGGATCAAGTGGCATAACGCACATGAAAGGGCTCTGAAAAGTGTGAGCGGCAGCAGCTGCAGCCATGACACTCACAACAGGCCAGAAAGGATTCTTGAACAGGAGGCTCTGAGGCAGAGGCAGGATTTAGAAATGCTTTCCTGGTAGCAGTAGATGATGGAGAGAGAAAGAACTTTGCATTGGAGCTGATTTTTCAGGAAACCTTTCACTCCTTTCACATAGTTAAAAAAAAAAAAAAATTGGTGAGCACTCAATTATAATTAGTAACTGAAAAACGATACTAGCCTGAGGGCTTGTAATGTTACTAACATTATAAGGCAGATTTTGAACTGTTTAAGGTGTCCAATAGCACCCACTATGTGCTAGGTGCTGGGGAAGTAATAAAAATAAGACTTGGCCCCTGTCCTCAACAGGCTTGGATAACGAATAACAGGAGAAGACAGTGAGGAGACCTCCACGTAGGGTGATGCCCTGAGGGAGGAGATGTGCTTGTGGCCATCCCAGTGCAGGGCATGGTTGTAGCTTCAGTGTGTGTAGTGCGAGGTCTATAGAAGGAAGGAGACTTGAGTAAGCTCGCAGTGATCAGCTTAGGTATTTTACAGATAGGGAGAGTAAATTACACTTTATAAGCAGCGGAAAGAAATGACTCAGTTTCAATTAAGCACAGAATCTTCTTTTTTTCAGGCAGCTGTTAAGCAATGTTCATTTTCAAAATCAAGTGCCATATAGACAAATAATGTGACTTTGATAATTATCAGTTATGACTTGCCAAGAACCTGTTGTCTCTTCATCCATCCTTAGAACTGTTCTGTGATCTGTGCCCCACTTATGTTAGGACCACATCTCTTTTTCCCACAAAAGGGAATTGGCCATGGGGCAGGGGGGAGGTGACATATGAGTACAGACTTGTGTGTGATGACGAGTGTAGAGTTGAACTAGTGATTAGAAATCAGATCCACAGTATTCTGTTATCTGTAAATTGAACCCAGCACTGTATTAGGTGGGAATTTCATCCATAAGCACACTTTTCTCTTTACTTTCCCAAAATCAGACTAATAAAAAGGTCAGTTAGGAGATGGTGATTTAAGAGACCACTGCTTGATTGCATGGCACGATTCAACATGTGTCTCTATCCTGGCCTAGAATTTATTTAAATAATTCATCAAACTCATTTATAAATTTTAAAATATACTGATGCTTTCAGTATGTCTCTGAGTTCACAGCTCAGAGCTAAAGCTGCAAATAGGTAAGGACAAGTATTATATATACATTTTGAAGTGAAGATATAATTAACTAAGTAATTTTATAACTATTCAGGGAAGCTGAAATCATTGTTAGTTTTTAGCCAAAGCCTACATAAGTCAGTATTTGAAAAGAGGTCACCAGTTTGTCATAGTAATTAAGGAAGTTGGGGAGAAACTTTAGCCAAAATTATAGCTTCAGTTTTTGGGGAATCAGGGAGCTTTTTTCTGGTAAGTGGACACACACTGTATCCCATCTTTATCCACATCTGGGTGTAGATGAACTCATGGAATTTGACCACCTTACTTGAAAAATTCATCCCAAAATGTGGGCTTTATTGATGTGGATAAATGGATTTACTGATGTGTCTTCATATGTCAAGGATATTGCATTAGAGAGCTGCAATCTTCTGTACCACAAACAAGCCAAATGTTGTGTTTAATTGAAATAAGGTCACACGAAGCTCAGATCTTACAAAATAAACACATAAACATCTTAATATAATAAATTGTATTCTTTTATTGGGTTTTAATATGTTTATATGTGATTTTCACATAAAAGAGAGTATACTATACACAGAACTATATTTGTGAGACTCTCTATGTTTATCTTCACATTTAATCATAAACTGGTTCCCAGAATACAAGTTTGCTAGGTTTTTGAATTTTCAATTTAGAATGCCTGTATTCTAAACATAAATTTGTGATCATGTCCCAGCAGCTCTTTAAACACTTTAGGAATTTCCCATTGCTCTTAGATCAAGAGCAGAATCCTTCTCAAGACATAGAGTGTTCTGCACAACCTGAATCCTCCTCTCTAGAGTTGCTCCTCACTTCCAAGAATGTGCCAGCTTGTTCCTGCCCAGACCTCTTGGTAAATGCTTTTCCCTCTGCCCAGAATACTCACCTTCCCCCAACTTTTGCTAAGTCAGACTTAGGTCTCCCCTTATACATTTTCATACCTCCTTTATTATCAATGTCTACTTTATTATCATATATGCAATCATATTTTTCACTTGTATACTTGTGATTCTTTAATGTCCATTTCCCCACCAGAATGAATCTTGATAAAAGCCGAGATCATGTTTATCTTCATGCCCATTGTAACCCTAGCTTGTAGCTCAGTACCTGGCACATAGCAGATACTCAGTACTTGTTAGATGAATGGTCAAAGGCCCAGTCCAAATTAATACATACAGTTAATTATAGAATAAAGTATTCAGTTTACCTCTTTTATTCCTGCCTCTCCATACATACCTAAAATTGCTTTCATTAATGAAGCTTGGTTTTTCTAAGGTAACAACATTCTTAGATTTGGTGTAGTGACCCTCAGAGCAACCTTCTTCAGTGAGGGTTCTTGGAGCCCATAAGATTGACCCCCCAGTCTCTTGAACTTGACTTTCCAGTATGGCTTGCCACAAAAACTCCCATTTCCCAGTGATTGTCCTGAACCTATGTTCTCATTCCTGCCCTATCTTCCTGCCAGCTACTTTGATTGTTGCTTTGAATTGTCAAGTGTAACTTCTGCCAGAGACTTTATGCTGAATGAGGCTTGCGCTGCCAAGACAGACAAAACAAAGGTAAAGCCAGTTGCTTCTCATGATAGGGTAGCAAGATTCAACATGTGTCTCTATCCTGGCCTAGTTACTTTTCCTCCGCTTCCTTATTTTAGTATCTCTACCATCTTCCATAGACAGAGGCTCAGGGCTCTAGCTGAGTAAGACCAAAACAATGAAATAGGGTTCCAGCCAGTACCACCCTTCTTTCTTTGGCTGAAAGTTGCTTAATGCTAAAGTCAAAACATGAAAGAAGGTCAATTACAAATACCGTCGCCTCCTTTCTAGCAGTTATGACCACCTGGCTGGCTCTCTCCCTCTCTGCGAAGGTCAAAGGCAAATTAAACATTAAGGTAATACTTGGGCCACAGGTACCATACAGGTACTTGGTGTGTGTTCTTGGACTGCCAGTTTTGCTCCACATGAGCAGTTTAAAATGTTTTCATAATTACCATGGTATAGTCGTTGCCGAGTGGTTAAGGTAATGGACTAAAATGTTTTCATAACAAACAAGTAGAATCCAAATGAGCACCTTTTTTAGAAAAATAGGTGCTTTTTGAACCTAGTCACTGATTGCCGTGTAATCCTGTGCATGGCATTGGCCTAGGAGCAGAGGACAGTGCTCTCTAAAGATGAATGAATGTGTACAGACAAGAAAATAGCCAACTGATTGTATGAATCCCCTCCCTCTTACCCTCCTCATCTTGTTCTTTTTGCTTTCCCTTCCTCACCACCATCCCCATATAAGTCAAGAAAGGTGAGGGGATTAGATGCAGTTTGCTATATCATATAACTGGTCAAACCCATTATTTATTAGTTTTTAATGTCTGCATGCAATCCTAGTAACTTAGAACTGGAAGAGACATTTCTCCTAATAGAGAAATCGCTGGAAAAGAGATTACCCCACCTCCCCTTAATCACTTTCTTCCTTCCTTCCTTCTTGGGACAAAGCCTACTGCTTGGTGAAGAGCCTTTCCATTGTGAATAGTTCTGCTTGCCAGGACTTTTTATTTGTTAAACTGATCTCTGCCATTCTGTAACTTCTTTCTATTTTCCTAGTTCTGGGTATTGAGGAGAATAACTTTGTTCTATTTTCTGCATAATACTTAGAAGTCTTAAAATATAAGGTTTTTTTAAAGCTTTCTCTTCTGGCTCAAATTGCATTTCCCATTTCCTGTATGGCATGGGCTGTAGATCTTTGCTATCTACTGTGAGTCAGTACACACACAGATATTGAGTACTTGAAATGTGGCTACTATGGCTGAGGAGTTTAATTTTAATTGCATTTAATTTAAATATAGCCACACTTGGGCTGACCAGAATACTAGACACGGATGAAGCTTAAAGTTGTATCAGTATTTCAATGACAACAATACAATGTTGTATTATTGGCATAAACAGAGCTGTGGTCAACGAAGATCCTAAAGTCTACTGTCATTTTTGTAAGAACTGCTTTCAAATAGGCCTTGTTAAATGATTGATTAAAACATTCAAAATACTTACCCCAACTTAATTTCTCTAGTTGATTCTAGACCATCACATTAGTACATTGAAAGGTTTTGGATCGTGATTCAGCTAAAAGATGAGTTATATTGTAGTTCTGTGGCATTTGCACTTGATTATTCACTTCTCTGTCCATGTTGATACAGATGTCAACAGCATGAGGGCCATAGGCAGACCCAGTAGCAGCTACTAACAGCTTCCCTAAAAGTCCATGCCAGTCTGTGAACAAAGATAAGGGAAGGGATGTGAACTCCTGGCTACATGATCATCATCACCAAATTTTCTATGTCTTATTCACAAGGACATGTTAAATATTTGGTGAAATCAAGACGTTCTGTGTCTGTGATATTCCATTGGCCTGTGAACCATATCAGAAGATAAAATAATTTAGCCTGATGCATTCATGCAGAGATAATCCTCTGTATGAAAACTGTTTATTTATTTGGGGTTCAGAATAATGAGCCCATGTTTTCTGGTTCATAATGTTATCTTAAGTGGAAATTCTTTCTGTAATTTTTTACAACTTATACAAATGTAAGTTGGATGATATTTCATTTAAAAAATTACAGTAACTTTTATGAGGGAAGGTTCTGAGATTTATTTTGGTTTTTAGAGAAAAGCTATTCCTTTATTGGATTTCTGTTGATGATTTGCCACTAAGCAGGGAGGACTGAGTGCATTAATTTCATCCTGCTTCTTCCTAAAACTCCCTTAAAATGAAAGTAAAGACTAAAAAATGTAACCAGTGACTGGAACAAGGAGAAAATAGGAGACAGTCCAAATGAAAGGTGCCATAAAAATTTTGCAAGCAAATGGACAAATTGTAACTGACTTAAGAAAGTGGAGTAGATCCAGTAGAAGCAAATATTTTTCTGCTGCAGAACCATTCTGGATTCAGGAATTCAAAGTCTGTGAAGGGAAGAATAGGGCCTAGAGGAGGACTAAAAATAAGGGATTGGTTAAAAGTCATTTGTAAGAAGCAATGAGACCCCCAGTTCCTCCTGTAGATTCCTCCTCCAAAACCCAAAGCCCAGTGACTACCCCTCCCCTTAGGTTGACTGCCCCTGCCCTTAGCTTATTTACCTGTTAGCCCTCCCACATATGATAAAGTCAGTATCTGAAATGAATGGGAAAGGGAACCAGAAGCAGTGGAAGGAGAAGAGAACTTCAAAACCTATTGTCTCTGGAAAGAAAAGAGAAGATGTTTGCTAGGGTGTGTTTTCCTACATATAGCAACAATAACAATTATTCTTCACAGCAGTAATAGTAGTATAACTCCATTCACGTTCCCAGACCTGATTCGACCATGTATAGGTATGTGAGAAGGGGTCTTCCCACATATAACATCAAGCAATTCTTGAACACCAGCAGGGTGTCCAGGAACTCAACTCAATTCTGATGCTGTCTTCCCAGAGACAGTACCAGATTCCCAGGTAAAGGGCTCCGTCCTACAAGACTGCCCTCCATGTCCCACTCCAGATGCTGGCCGCAAACCCCAGGCAGTTACCTGTTCTACTGACCTACTGGCTACAGATTGGAGGTTCCCACGACCTCCCCGTTGGGTTCAATTAATTTGCTAGAGCGGCTAACAGAACTCAGGAAAACACTTAATGTTTCACAGTTAATAAAGGATTCTGTAAAGGATACAGGTTAACAGCCAGAGGAAGAGAGAGACAGGGCAAGGTACCAAGTAAAGAAGCTTCTGTCCTCGTGGAGCTTGGGGCCTGGCTTGGTGGCACGTGGAGGCGTTCTGGTTCCCCAAGCTTAGAAGCTCTCTCCGACTGAGAAGCAGGATCCAACAGAGCAGAGAGCAATAAGCTCTTCTCAGGGGTTTTTGTGAGGGCGTCATTGCATAGTCATGATTGACTAAATTATTTGCCATTGGCTGATTCAGCCTCCAGCCCCGACCCTTAAGTGGGGGGAGTCCTAAAGTCTCCTATTAACATGACAAAACACCCATTTCACCTTTAAGTCTGCAGTGTTTTCAGGAACTGTGGATGAAGACCAAGTATACCTGGGAAATATATATTTGGTCATATGAATGACCAAATATGTATTTCTTATGACTCATCATATTGCAGTGTTGTATCCACAAAACAAGAAAATAGTGGTAAAAAACAATAATAAAGAGGAATATTGAGAAAATAAGAAGTCTTGGAAGTTAAAAATATAACAGATACTCTAAAAATGCAAGAAGTGTTAGAAGAAAGTTGAAACTCTCAAGGAAGAACCCAAAGCCAGGAGAGGAAACGATGAGAAAATAGGAAGATCAAGTAGGAAGGCTAACATCTAATTGGAATTCTACGAAGAGACATATGGAAATGGAAGGAAGGTAATTATCAAAGATATGAAACAGTTTCCCAAAATGGAGATACACACTTGTAGGTTTAAAGGCCCTACTGTGTGCAAGAAATGAAAAAAACCTACACTGAGAGACATTACTGTGCAATTTCAGAATATAGGGGTAAAGAGAAGGAATGCACACCCAAAGCAGGTGACCTATAAGGTGATTCTATATATATACACACACACACACACACACACAGAAAAGTGATATACATAAGGTGATTTTCCAAGTGTGCACACCTGGGAACGTAGTAGAAATGCAGATTCTCAGGTCCCACCCAGACCTACGAAAGAGAAACCCAAGGGTGGGATTCAGCAGCCTGTGCTTCAGGAGCTCCTGCGCCCCTGGTTCTGGTGCCTGCTGAAGTTTGAGAAATGCTGAGGTGAGAATCGGAGTGGCCTCTGGCATAATGCAGTGATGGAATAAAACAATGTCTTTAAAATCCTATGGGAATCCTTTCTAATCTAACTCTGTACATATATTCCCAAACTGTTAATCCTATAAAGATGTTTCCAAACATGAAAAAAGTCACCTCTACACATGGTTTCTTGGATAAGTAATGGAGGACATGCCCCAGGAAAACAAGGGTAGATGCCAGTGAAGAGGAAGAGGGCACCCAGGGAGTGGGACTCCAATAGAGGGAAGAGGCCAGGTTCTGTAAGAGGCATCAGTTTTTACATGACGCTAGCAAGAAACTCTAGCACATCTGGTCATTTGTAGTGTTTGTCATCCAAATCCAGAAGCAGCTCCGTAGAGCTGGGAGAGATTCTATTTCCTCCTGTTGACAAGTGAGAAAATTAAGGTTCACAAAGTGTAGTAAATCAAAACCAAACCAGGAATTAAAATCTCCTTGCTGTGGAGTCTTCAGACCTATGGTCTGAACTGCTGCTTCAGAGAGTTCCTATTTTTAACAGGTTGGTTAATGCATGGAATCAGTTTTATGTATACTTTTTCTGGCTGGCCACTGTACTTGTCATAGTGTTTTCTGTTGTACGTATGAATCTTGAACCACAATTCTGATAAATCCTTACCAGCTGATCTAAAACTTGATGTAGAATTTCTGGACAAATCATGGCTGTCTGGTCATGTCAGGGCCCTGAACCCATTCATCTAATCCTGAATTCTGGGGAACCAAAGACAAATTCGAAGTTCTCTCTCACAAGTAAATCACAAGGTAGTTGGGAGATTCAGAGCCAGAGCTTAAACATAGCAGTCCTGCCATACTGAAGAAAGACAGCTATGGAAGACCTGTGTCTCAAAACAGAGGGAAGGAAAATGTTTAAATTCTACTAAATTAGAGTTACTTTTTCTTGTACACAATTAACTTACTACAGATTATAGTAATTGTTCAGTAAGTATCTTCTTTAGCATCTTAAGGGACTTGCCCTTAAATTTTTGTTTACATAAAGAACTAAATTGAATTTGCACTTGGGGATCAAAAAGAGTTGTTCTGTATGTGATGTGAACAGGTTTTTGACCTATATTTCTTTTCATTTCTATCGTGTTACAATTGGCACAGGAATAGGGCCCTGGTTATTATTGGACCTCTGTAGTAAAACATTGTGACCATCTTCATCCAGTTCATGATCCAGAAGATAATTATATTTTAGTTGACCTGGCTTTTCGCTGAAAGAACTGACTCTTTGCTCCTTACAGTGGCTCATTTGATGCTTAGTGTCATTAATTCTTAATTGAAAATCTTTCTCCTTGCAAGTTCCCTCAGTTGGCTTTATTCTTTGATGCCATAGTGCCAGGGGACCAGTCTAAACATGTGTTCTTTTAATGAAACTCCTTTTAGAAAGAAAGATGAACAGAGTTTATTTTTATCTGCACAGGATAGGTTCTTTGCCAAGTCTCTCTGCTGAAAGAAACCTAATATTATGGGGTGTTAGTTATTCAAGCCAAGGTAGTTTTCAAGGAAGCTTTTTTGGGGGGCAGTGGGGGCCAGTTATTGTTGGAAATGTAAGTGACCTTGAATGTGTTTGCAAATGCAGTGTTTTTTTTTTAACTTGAAATTCCTTTATAAATGGTGCTACACTGGTTGCTTGCGAGTTATATATAGAAATCAGTATTTTCTTGGGGCCATGCCAACTGTCCCAGTCAATACAAAAATGTCACAGTTTATGTGCTTTTTCTATGCTTGTATGGAATGACCACAGATTTAGCAATTTGTTAGCTGCAATAACTGAATTGGATTTAAGAGATATGGTTAGAGTAATGCATTCTCAGATTAGAGGGCATTGCAACATATAAAAAAAATGGTTTCAAATTAAATTTCACTGCACACACCCTCTCTAAAAGGAAAATGCCACATGCACATACCTTTTCTAAATAGCCAGAACTGCACGTCCTTACACATCACAGCAACAAAGCCTTAGGCTGTCTGTTATCTTGTGTAATAGGTAGGAGACAGTTGCAACTATTGACAGATATTTCTTATAAGAAGCTACAGTTTAATTGGTTCAGGAATTCCAATGTGAAAAAACCTGATATTCTGGTTCCTCGCAAAGAATATTATACTTCGTGACTCTCCTTTTAGACTCTGGAAATAAGCTAACACCATTTACATCCAGTTAAGAGTCCATGAAGTTCTTTGGGGTTCTTACGTTCCTGGAGGTCACAGTGGGTCAAGGAGTAGAACCATTCCCCACATACCAAGTGGTCATATCACTAACCTCATAAGTTTTATTATACTGTTATTATTTTAGTCTGGGTTTACATTCAGTGAGGTGTTCAGAGTATCAGAAGCAAACATGAACATTTCTTACACATGAGAATAGCACATTGGTCCATTTTCCTAATGATTATAGGCATTAAAATGCCAGTACTGGGCCATCCAGTAGCACCTCACACCTGAGCAAGAGGAAACCCTAGTCCACATCCTATGCTTTAGAAGCCCTCCCTTACCAGCAATGCAAACACATAGTAGTGGATAGAGTGAATGAGAACTCTAGTAGTGTTGAAATGGATCCCAGAGTCCAGAGGCTACAGAGCTGAAAGCCTGAGCCTGTATGTAGTCAGGAGAGGAGAAAAGCACAACCTATGCCTGGGGCAAGCAGAGAAAGACTGGTCTTCACCCCAAAGGGATGTCCAGGCAGACCAGTGCTGTTTTCCATCCTTTGTACCCCTAGATGGTACTTCTGCATGGGTCTCCCTGACCCCCACTGAGTCTTTCTGCCTACTGCTTCCAGAATAGCCTCTCTAAAATGCACATCTGATACTGTTATCCCACCATTTGAAATCTTCTGTCTTCCCGAGTTGGTCTTGAGATAAAGGCCAAATGCCTAATGAGGTTTCCAGGGTCTCACTTGACTCACTCGTCTCTCAGCCACCTCACTCTTGAACTTCCTCTTTCTCCAGTCTCCATCCGTGAACTCTGTACGCCAGCCATTAAGGCTTGCATTCATTTCCTCAAAGGGAAGAAGGTTTGCCTTGTTCTTGCTTCTGCTTGGAATGCCAGCTGCCTCCTTGCTGTGGGAAGTCTTGTGGACCACTCACATCCCTCCCATGGCTTTTTAGGAGCCTGTCCATCCTCCTCCCACTGTATTCCTTCCTCATGGTAGCGGCTGCCACTCCAGGACTGCTTGCATTTGCCTGCCTCTTCTCCTGACTAGAATTTAAGCTCCATGAGATCAGGAGCTATGTCCATTTTGTTCAGTGTTAGACCTTTAGCACCCTCAGAGCAAATTGGTAAAGTAGGCAGAAAGGTGAAATTAGCAACAAAAGGCAACTATTACGCTGGGCCTGAGGAGCCGAGGCTGAGACACCTGGGACTCTTGTTTTTCCTGTGGCCTTGAAGCCTGAGAGAGCTAGACAGACCAGCCCTCCAGGTCTGCATTTGTCCACAGGAGCTAATTACACTTGACCTCAGTAATGACTTGGCCATGCAATGCCTTGTACTACCAACATGGATGACAAAATATCCCGAGTCCTTAAGATGGATTTTCATGAGACTCAAATGCCCTCCAGTACTCAGGGGACCATATTGTGATTTTTGAACAATGGGAAGATAGCATTTCCACATTAACTTAAGTAATGGAAAAGGAATTTACACAGGTTTTGTTCTGTTTTTTGTTAAGCATTGTGCATTTTCTGCCCAAAATACTAATTAACTGCAATGCTGTGTTCATCAATTTTGGCATCTGTCCATATTTGGGGAAAAATTAAAGCTGAAGTCAAATTGAATCTGTCTTTGATAAGTGGCTATTTGTGACCCCCTCTATTATGAAATATGTGTATTTTGAGAGTTTTTTTAAACCCTTCTTTCATGATAGAAAGAATGTTTGTTTTTTTAACTGGTACATATCAGGTGGTTATTTGTCAATTAGTCTGAGAGCTAATATGGTATTTGGACTTAATTCAGTTCCATTAGAACAGAGTTAAACTTTGTGATACAGGGACTATTATCCTGGCAGTTGTAAGGGATTTTTGTGCTAGGAAGCAGGGCTACAAAGACGGCACTGTACGCGCTCCATCTGTAACTGAGCACTTTCACACTGCAGTTTAGAAAGTGTGCAGTCCAGGAAATTGCGGGCTTTGGCTAGAGCACACTTTAACTGCAAGGAAAATTTTATTTGCCACTCAAGTAATTGGCAGTTTTAATACCTTGTTCATAATTACCTTATAAACAAATGAATATATGAACCAAAGATTGTATGGCCTCTTATCTAACTTGTAGCCTATTCGACCAATGAGATAGATACCTGTGGGTCTCCTTCTCCCACAAAAACCCAATTTGCTCCATTTATTGTAGAAATCTATAGCTGAGAGTTTTCTTTCTGTTGTTAAATACACTGTGTGGCTGTACTAGCCCCACACAGCCTGGGGGCCAAAACCAGATGCAGAGTTTGATGGGAGGTAGTGGCTAGGGACCGGGGAAGGAGATGGAGGGCGGGTGCATTTCAGGTTTACTCTGCTATTTGTGGGAGGACATCCCAGTAATGCTAACATTTGGGTTTTGTATTTAAGAGAACATTTTTGTCCCCTAAGGTGTGGTTTTGTTTAACCCACATACCCTGATCCTAAGGCCCTGTGGCTGGTCTCTTGGACTGAATCCATCTCAGGGACCTAGAAATTGACTTATCGTCTCACTTGTGTTATCCTGTACCTCACAACTAGATCAAGGAGTTTATACACTGACAAATCTAGATGTGGGAAATAGTCAGAATCAGAGCTTATGGCTGACTTGACTCTAAATAAAGTCTGTAAGACTTTCTGGGAATCTTAGAGGCTTGATATTTGTACACAGGACTGCCAGTAGCTTTTTTCCAATCTTATTAACATAAATTCAGCTCTTAAGATGTAATCACGTATACATATTACCTTGCATAAGATTACTTAAAAAAATAGTGTTAGCTTCTTACATGACTTAGATCAATAAAGACAATTCACCACAGTACTTAAAAGGAGCATACAGAGGATCTGAACAATATTTTGAGAAGTTTGGTTAGTTTGTGGATGTCTGAATAGAAAATGTACAACCAATTTTCTACCCTGTTCTTCCTTGGAGGGAGAGCAGCACCTGACTTTTGCATGTATTCAGGAAGTCAGCCTTCTGCTCTGAGGGATCCCAAACACTTGCAAACCCCTGAGGCCACCAGCTACTCAGGGTGCAAGCACAGATTTGGGGACCCAGTCTCCAGGCCCTCCTTAGTGTTGGCATATGACTGCTCCATGAGCCAGTGTGGCTTCCCACATTAGTTGAAAACCAGAAGTTCAGCATTTCTGCAAGGATGGAAAGTAATGGGCCTTTCTGGAGGTTCATCTCCACAGAAGTGCTTAATTGCCAAAATATGTTTGAAACTTTTTTCTATGAAACAAGTCTTAAGGGATTGCTTTGGGACCAGTACGGACTTATTCTGTGAGGTGGCTCAGGAGTGCTCTGGACTCATTAGGTTAAAAGCTCTTGTGTCCTACTTTTAAAATCTATAAATTATCTACTCTGGAGTAATGTTCCTATGATTAAATGGCATAATAGATGAAAAATGGTTAGCATAGGGCTTAATACCTAATATGTCCTCAACATTTTTAGATTCTGTATGCCTTCCAAGACAGAGGTAAAGACATATCCCTCTTCAAAGGAGTTCACAGTATGGCTGAGAAGACCAGTGTAGAAGTGCAGTACAGGGGTTTGTGAAAATACGTAAGAAGTGTTCCTACTCAGGAACCTTCTGAGATGGTGAGGGTCCTGCAGGTTACAATAATGCAAGAGAGTTTAATAAGCCCAAAGCACTGTGGAACTAGTTATAGGTAAGAAAGATATACATATGAGATGTATTTTCTAAGTTTTCTCATTAAGTGATGGTTAACTGCAGACTACATGGAAACAGCAGCACATGACCTGTCACAGAGTCCTTGTTTCATAGTCCTTGGGTTATAAAGAGAAGACCTTTTTCTGTAGGTAGACTGTTAGCATCCCAGGCTTTCTACCATGACATGTTATTTTTCCCTGCCAGAAGATGGTCTAAGAAGTCCAAGTCACCTGGTCTAATAGGACAGTTAAGATGGCTTGCACATCAGTTTGATACCTAGTTTCTGGCAAGATTGTTTCTGGCATTTAATACTGATTTTCCCCTTAAAAGCTGCTGTATTGGTGACCGTTTAAGAGATCCTGCTTGACTCTTGTTTTGCTTTTCATTTGTGGTCTAGTATAATGTTCACCAAAAGAACTTTCCACAGTGTTGGAAATGTTCTGTATGTGCTCTGGCCTATTTGATAGCCACCAGGAAGATGTGGCTACCTAGGACCTGAAATGTGCTATTGTCACTAAGGAACTGAGTTTTAACATTTAATTTTAATTTAAAGGGCCTTATATGGCTACCACATAGGACAGCATGATCTAGCATTTAAGACTGTTAATATCAAATTTTTAAATCTGATTACTCCCAGGGATTATTTAGACTGGTGTGTTCTTATTTAATACTTAATATTCAAAGCCCTGGAGCATATCCACTTGATTTGAAGACTGGCAGTGCATTGAAACTGGTGAATTCCTAAAGAAAAGGAAAGCTTTCTAACTTGGCTTTAGAAGCCCCAGTCTGATGAGTATTTTAAGTTCATTGGCACCTGTAGTGTGGATACTTCCCAAGAGAAGAGTTAGAACGAGGTTAAGAATCAAGAAGAAAGAATAGGGTACTTAACACCTCAGCGCCTGGAACGCAAACCTGGTGCTAGTCATTTCACATACCTTTTTTTCCCCTGCTTTATTATCCCATGTTTGTTTGTTTTGTTTTCTTTTTATTGAAGTATCCTTCATACACAATCTTATATTGCCTCCAAATGTATAACACAGTGGTTCCAACAGTTACACATAGTATTAAGTCCTCACCTCCACTAGTGCAGTTACTATTATCAACATAGAAAGATGTTAGAGTTATTAACTGCATTCTCCATGCTGTACTACTGTCCCGAAGACCAGTTTATATTGCAATTGTGAATTATTATGCCAAATACCATCTGAAACCCCTTGCCAGTGGTAACTACTAGTCATTTCTCAGTGTCTATGAGTCTACTGCTATTTTGTTCCTTCTGTTCTGCTTTGTTTTTATATTCCGCAAATAAGTGAAATCACATTACATACCATTTAATAAGATAATGAGGAAGAAGAGCTATTAACAAAATAACAAAAATCAGTGTAAGTGCATAGCATCTAGGTAACCGTAACTGTTAAACACACCCAAATATAGTAGGAATTTTTTTCATATATTCTAATGCTGTGATTTACTATTTAATGCAAAGGTAAAGAGGCTAAAGAGTCTCTTTAACTTCTGTATGTACAGTTTATAGGGCAAATTAGTTTTGTATATTTCTGAAGAACAAGTTAGGAACAGACAATAAATTTCCTCTTTCAGGTTATTGTGCCATTAATCCTACTATCTGTGCCATCCTTTAATTCCAGAGCTGGAAACAAGATTGTTGAAATATTACCTGAACATCTGAAACAGTTTGAATCCCTTGAAACTTTGGACCTGAGCAGCAATATTATTTCAGAGCTTAAAACTGCTCTTCCACCTCTACACCTCAAATATCTGTAAGTCAAGTTTTCTTTAACAAAAAATTTCACCCAAGATGGAAATAGTGTTATAATTTAAAAATCAACTCTAAGATATAATGAACTCTGCCTGTTTTTTTTTTTTTACTGCTGATGGATCCAAAGATGTAACTTTCTTATTGACTGATAATTTGCTATAAGCCCAAATAGCCACAATCTTCATTTTATTCTTATACTTTTGGTTACAACAGATTAGACATCCTTTGTTAGGAAAACTCTATAGTGCTTCTTTTAAAAGAAATAATCAAAATTAAGCCACTACTGAGTTTGCTTATTAACAAGTGAATTTCATAAAAATTGGATAGGCATCTCTCACAAATTTTTGTAATCTTCAAATATTCCAATCAGTCTTTTCTCAGTAATATGTGTGAATCATAGTCATTATTGGTCCACAAGGACCCAGAGAATTAATTATTGTTAAGTGCCCATTGTTACAAATGAAGGTTGGGGTCTCCAGAGATTCCTTGTAATCCAGAGGCTTTACTTCCCACGCACTTTTAAAATACGTGTACTTTACTTCCCAAAGAACCAGAGCAAGCAGCTCATCTTCAACCTTCCAACAGGTATATCAACAGCAACCGCGTCACATCAATGGAACCTGGGTATTTCGACAATTTGGCCAACACTCTCCTTGTCCTGAAGCTGAATAGGAACCGCATCTCAGCTCTCCCACCCAAGATGTTTAAACTGCCCCAGCTGCAACACCTGTAAGTTAATGGGCCTATTGGATGCTGTTTCCTCACCTCTTATAAACCTAAGGTGTCCGTCCGCAAAAATCCACAATGTGCAAAAGGAGTTTAGAAGCAAGGTTATGGCTGTCTTCTCTTTGAGAGCTGGAGTTGTAGAATCTCTGAATTGGGAAGAGTCTTAAAAAGTCCCCTAATGCAGTCTCCTGCCTGACAAGGCCAGTTGGATTGTGAGCAGTGTAGTCACTGAACAGCCTCCACACAAGGGCTTCATTGTGCCACTGAAGAAATCATGGTGACTCTCAACAGCTGTGTTTTATGAGAATAATACAACTCCAGGAGGCTCTGATAGCTTAAGTGACTGTAATGAACTGTCTTGTTAATAATGGTAGAGTGATCTCTGAACAGGTTCCTACAATACAGTGGTTTTCAACCTTGGCTGCACGTTACAGACACTTGGGGAGCCTTTAAAAATCCTAATGCCCAGGCCACACCCTAGACCAATTATATTAGAACCTCTGGGGGTAAGACCCAGGCCTCCGTAACTTTTAAAACTCCCCAGGTGATTAGAGCATACAACCAACGTTGAGAATGAATGCCTTAAAGAGAAAACATTAAACACATACACACACACAAATCATGGAAGAGAGTAACATTTCTAAGTCCAGATTGAACAGGATAAACTTGATGGCCCTGCTCCTCAGTAAACCTCATGTTTTAACATAACATTCAATATTCTCATTCTGGATAATTAAAAAACATACATTAATTTGTTTACTTCTATACTGAGTGGACAACAGTTTAGAAATTAAAGTAGAGTCCAGTTTCAGTATTTTATTACTCCAAAAATACATTGTACATTTCAGAAGGAAATTCACACACTGCTAATCTTGAAATTCTCAATAAAAATGTTTAGAAATTTAAAACATTCTATCTGATTTAACACTGTCTGGTTTAGCTATATTGTAGTAATATCACATTTTATTACTACCTCCAGAGTTTGTCATATAAACTAACTCTTTAACTGTAATATCCAATGCAGTGAACTGAACCGAAACAAGATTAAAAATGTAGATGGGCTCACATTCCAAGGGCTTGGTGCTCTGAAGTCCCTGAAAATGCAAAGAAATGGAGTAACAAAACTTATGGATGGAGCTTTTTGGGGGTTGAGCAACATGGAAATCTTGTAAGTGTTCCTACTCAGACAGTATGATCCTGCTATGCTCAGGGACCATTCGATAGCTTTGATTTAAAGTCCTATGTTAAAATATCATAACTTACAACTTGATAATTTAATACTCTGTTCTTTTAGGAAATATGACCGAAAATTTCTCAGTACATGATATTTTTTGCTGATGTGTTTATGTAACAAAAGCTAAACATCTAGTAACAATAGGAATACGTAATAGGTTGTAATTGTGTCTTCTTTGAAGAGACTAGATAATGAACTTTGATCCTGTTCTGATTCTTCCTGTCTGTGTAGGCAGCTGGACCAAAACAACCTAACCGAGATAACCAAAGGCTGGCTTTACGGCTTGCTGATGCTGCAGGAGCTTCATCTCAGCCAGAACGCCATCAGCAGGATCAGCTCTGATGCCTGGGAGTTCTGCCAGAAGCTCAGCGAGCTGTGAGTTGCCTTTTGTCCTCGGGTCTGAGAGCAGGGACCGTGTGCAGGAGCATGTGCTTCCTCCACTGGTCTGTGAAACGTTCCTAACAGTTTCCAAGGTGACAGCTTTTTCACATGCCACCTTGTCATATTTTTGTTGTGACTACTTGAAGCCAACTCTGCTGTCTCAGTGATGTGACACATGGGCGAAAGCACTGAGAGCTATTTTCAAATAGAGAGCATTTATTTTTTGTAATTACTGGGATTAGAGATAACATATACTTGAGTATTATTAAGAAGGTAGAGTTTTAAAATGAGGATTATTGTGGTTTACGTATATTACCTATTTTTTGGAAAATGAAACATTGGGTTGAATTGGAAAACTAGAGCTCTTAATTTATTTTTTGTTCCTTTTTTTCTTGACAGGGACCTAACTTTTAATCACTTATCAAGGTTAGATGATTCAAGCTTCTTGGGCCTAAGCTTACTAAATACACTGCACATTGGAAATAACAAAGTCAGCTACATTGCTGACTGTGCCTTCCGGGGGCTTTCCAGTCTAAAGACTTTGTAAGTTACACATTTTGCTCTCTGTACGTAACCTAATTGGTTCCTAAATGTGCCCTCTTTTCCCCAAGCAGATTTCCTTTGTTGTGAAGGAAATGTGTACAGTCTCAGAAGTAGTGTCTTATTCTTTACCACATCAATTTGATTAAAATAGGTCCACTTCATCCATATGTGTTCCTTAAAGGAATTAAGAAAGACAGTCATCAGATTGTTCTGTGATTACAGTCAGCCTCCATAGTATCTCCCAGAAGTTGGTAAACTGCTCAGAAGGATACAGTTTTAAATCCACTCATTTTTCTTTATAAAAATGCAGATTAAAAATCACCCTGAGCAGAAGGATATTAAATGAGCAACAAAGGAAAATGCCTGTGTATCACACCAGTTATGTCCAGACTTGATCTCTGTCCTGAAAGAAAGGAGAGGGTAGATTGCTTGACCTTTGAAAAATCTCTCAAATGTTAATGTTATGCAACAGACTGTTGATTTTTGCACTGTCAGAAACTTTTGCTCTGCTCACTGTTTGAGGCATTATATAATTGAAGGACATGCTGTGTGCTTTGGCGAACTCCCGCTTGTGTGGTTGGAGCAGTGGTTTTAAAGTTTAATGTATTTTTCAGGCTATTCAAGTCTTTGAGAATTAGTCATCTTGATAGAAGAATTAATAGGGCCAGAGTCAACTGTCCCAATTTTGGGCAGAAACTTAAAATGTGGTTGAGAGAGGAGGGCATGGTATAAGCCATTATGTTGGAGAAAGAGTTTTCTATTGTTCTGAAAGGGGTGGAGATGATGTGGGGAATTAGGTGGAATTATTATAAATTGCATGCCACCTGGGTGGTGAGCTCAGCTCTCCAAGCACATCTCTAATGAGAATGCTTGTACCTTTTGTTAAGTATCTGGTACTAGTTTCAGCAACGTTCCTTTTTTTAGGGATTTGAAGAACAATGAAATTTCCTGGACTATTGAAGACATGAATGGTGCTTTCTCTGGGCTTGACAAACTGAGGCGGCTGTAAGTATGGTTTGCTTCCATATTCGTCTTATACTCTGACCTGAAAATTTTGCCTTAGTTGGAGTCAATTCTACAAGTTGACATTCTTAGAGAGTTTAGAAATAGGTGCTTAATCTGATTGCTATCCCTTGTCATGTCCCTGAATGAGGGCTGTTCTGCAAGATGTGTATTAATTCACTTGTCTGGAGTATTGCTGTTTCATTCAACACTTTGGTTAGTGTAACTTATTTTAACATTTAGATGAGAATTTTACATTGTTTTGAGTGTTCAGACTGTTGGGATTGTCATTGTGTAAAAGTTACTATAGTATTTCGAAGCTTTCACTGCCACAGGCATTTTTAAGGGGGATCCAGTAGCCACTGAATAGGTTCCAAGTAATACAGATAAACCCCATGCTGGTATTTAGCCATAAAATGGCTTTGTAGATGACCAAATTCTGTGTTTTAAGCGAATGGTTTTCAAGTTGAGTTCCATATAGCCCTAAACTTCTGTGGATGGTGGAGGCATCCCTAGGAATGGTGGGTAAAGAGAAAGTTTCCACTATTATCTGTTTTACTGGAGTTCTGCGACATTTACCTGAATACGTCTCTCCGTCTTCCTAAAATGAGTTTGAAAGTCACTGCTTTAAATTAACCGGTGGAGTGACTTTCCGAGTATCTATTTTGGCTGGGTTCTCTGCTGAATGCTTTGAAACCATGCTGAATTGTGTTATTGAAACAGATGGCATGGCTATACTTGTACAGGATATAGTGTTTATTGAAGAAAATAGAATTATTTACAGAAGGTTTAAATATTAACTCTTCATAAGAATTCTACCCCAAAATGGCTTTTATTAACTGATACCTTTTTTTCTTTCCCAGAACACTCCAGGGAAACCGGATTCGATCTATTACCAAAAAAGCCTTCACTGGTTTGGATGCATTAGAACACCTGTGAGTAGCTGGACTTTAGTTACCCTACAGGTAGTCTAATATGGTTATCTACTCACGTGTCACGAACAAGAAACTAGAATGTAATTTTTTCAGTATCTTCTCAGTACTCTAAAGTGTATTTACACATCTGCTTATCTTCTCCTTACCTACCTAACTGTAAATATGTCTGTAACAGAAGTATACAGGTATATACTTTTACCTTTGCGTTTAAGGACATTGTGACATATCATTATTGAGTTTTATTTTAGTTATTTTCTAGTGCTGATATTTAACTTTTTAAAAAACTACTGTATATTGTGTGCCCTCCATGTCAGGTGTTGTGTGGGTATTTATATATATTGTCTCATTTAATCACAAAACTTCAACAGCTATTATCACCTTTATTTTTCACTAAAGAAGTAGACATTCTGAGTATTCATTGATTCCATTGAACAGTTATAGGAAGGTGACTTGGACTTTAAAGATCAAAAAAGACAATTTCCCACAGTTCTTAAGAGCAACACTAAGAGTGTATTAACTCTACTTTGAGAAGTTTGGCTAGTTTGCTGTTGACTTCGCTTGATTATAAAATATACAACCCATTTAAACCTCTCCCTTTTTTCTTTGCTTGTTCCTTTTTTCTGCTGACTCACCAGCTAGCAGCTGGCAGAAGCAGAACTGAACCCTGGGCAGCCTCTGCCTTCACAGTGTCCTTGTATCACACTAGCCTTCCCTGTCTCTGCACCACCTTCCTTAGTGACTCCTGGTACATGTTCTTGAAATGATATTTAGGGACTCAGGTATTTTCAGCTGTGAGGAGAGCAAGCTAGTCAGCCTTCATAGGAGTCAGAACCTTCACGAACACCAAACCAACCAGCTCCCTACAACCATAGGTACATGTTTTTTACTTGCACAAAGTGCAAAGTAATGTAAAATATGTTTGCTTAACTATTAAGGAATTTTTGTAGCCAAAAGCTTTAATAGCTATTAACTTGGACAGAGAAGCTATAATTTAAAATAGACGTTTGGGTTGCACCCTCATTTGTGCTGTGGGTGGAGTGTAAGATGCAGCCGCTCCCCGTGGACTGCTTTGTCCTTGTCCTCCGACTTTCTGTTAGTTTGCAGGAGACTGGGCTTGCTCGCCCTGCTGACAGTGTGGCAGTTCCGTTTGTAGGAGGATTCTGCAAAGCAGAATTTGGAAGGGTAGACCAGTGTTGCTGGACTTCCTGAAATAAATTATTTTCAAAGGGAAACTAGCCAAAAGGGTTTGTCATCTGACCCATTCCATTTCTGGGAAAGTGGAATTAGTGGATCAGTGGAGTATTAACTCTGCTTCACTTTCTAAACCTTCTCAGCTCTCCCAGCCTCTTTCTCTGCCTCTGTTTGGTACCTTCATCTGTCTTCTGTTGCCACTTGTCTCATTTAGAACATCTTTTGTGTGTTCTGTGCCCATAAAGAAGGACAGGGTAGTTATTGTGGATGGTACTTTAATTCAAACTGCTTATAAGTACTAATTAAAAATAAAACTTGCCCAGAGTATTCTCTCATTTTGTAAATGTCCCACTTTAAGTGTTTGTTTTAGCAAGTGCATCTTGTCTGAACACCTTACTGTCTCCACAGTAGTGAGTTGTGTGTGGCCAAATAGGCTAGTGACTTGGAGCATAGGTTGTGAAATAGAAAATAATTGAGTTCAAATCTTATTTGCCCCTTTGATGCTGAGCAAGGTAAGTACTACTGTCTCTTTTGGTTACTGTGAGGATTAAGTGTAATAATATGTAAGTGTAAATCACAACATGGTGTATATCATAGAAACTATTCTAGACATGATTTTTGAAGGCATAACTCTGAGGAGTTTTATTTGTGTGTTTAAAAGTTACTAATGGTTACTAATTTGAATAATGGGAAATACAATAAAATAATACAGAACAGCTCAGGCCTTATAAGTCAAGTGACCTCTAAGTGATGATGTAAAGTGAGTCTCTCACCGTAACAGAGCCTCTGTACAGATGGCCTCGCTCTTCAGTCAGGCTTCCTATTGGGTTCTTCTGTAGTGGTCCTATTTGTGCATTCCCACACATAGAGTATTTGTTTGGTGAATGAAATGGGTAGTGTAGGCCCAACTTCCGCCTGAAGGATTGCAATGACCATATCTCACTCTAACATATTTGATTCGGTTGTTTTTTTTTTTTTTTTCAGAGACCTGAGTGACAATGCAATCATGTCATTACAAGGCAATGCCTTCTCACAGATGAAGAAACTTCAACAATTGTAAGCTTTTCTCTTCCTTCCAAGAGTTTCAAATAAAACATAGAAGGGGAACCTGTCATGGGGTGATACCATTCCAGATTATGTGATTATAAAAAGTGTCCAGCACATTATTAACATTACTTAATGTTGATAACAGAAAGCAAACAGAGTTGGTCCCTTTTTCTTTCTGTGATGAATTTGAGACCTAAATTTGGTGGGACCTAATCATAGTAAAGAATTTTTAGTATTAAGGTATTTTTGATGTATGAGCCCTTCTATCTCAATACGTCAATAAGAACAAAATGTTACTAAAAAAATGATGTTAGTTGTGTTTCTTGCATTTTAAGATGGACTGTAGAATATTTATTGCATGGGATGTCTGTATTTGGTTTCCACATTCATCACTTTGTTAATATTGAGTTTGGTTTACTTGTAGAAATCTGCCATTCATACAAAACAAATTGAATGTAATTACTCTTCTCAGGCATTTAAATACATCAAGCCTTTTGTGTGATTGCCAACTAAAATGGCTCCCTCAGTGGGTGGCGGAAAACAACTTCCAGAGCTTCATAAATGCCAGTTGTGCCCATCCTCAGCTGCTAAAAGGAAGAAGCATTTTTGCTGTTAGCCCAGATGGCTTTGTGTGTGGTGAGTATGAGTCTTACCTTTGCCTCTGTTCACTCTTTTTTTTCTATTTGGTTTTGAATAAATGTGTGTTCTCTTAATAAAACTTTATTTCTGCTGAGGTAGATGAAAATGGATCTGTAGTTTGCTGATTATTTTAATTTTAAAGATGAGGAAAAGAGTTTTCTAAAATTTATTCGTCTTTGTTTTGGCATCAGGTGGTTTGGTGGAAATAGGATTCTATCTTGGGAGAATTGAAGGAGAGTTACAGCCCTTCCACTTAACCAAATTCCCTAAATCTCAGTCTCTGCCTCTATGAAGTGGGAGTTCTGTCTGCTCTTCCCAACTTGAGGGGTTGTTGGAGATGTGGAAGAGCTCAATACAGAGACTGAGCTGACCCTGCATAAATGCTATTTATGTGGAATACAAAGAGAAAATTATTAGCTGGTGATTTATAGGCTGCTAAAAATTATATTGTTGATGGGTAAATCAACAGGTAACAAAGACTTTGAATTTATTATAAATAAATTTAAGGTTTGTTGTTTTAGCATCCAGGAATCTCAGCATTAGAAGAAATCTGCTTCCCCAAATGTCACATAGCTAGTTAGTAATCTAGATCAAAAGCCCAACTTTTCATCTTCCTGGAATGGTGTTCTGTCTGCTATACTGCAGTGCTGTGTACAACTCACTGCCATGGAGACCTTTGTAAACACAAATGTGCATATATATAGAACATGACATCATATTTAAATTTTAGCATGTTTGCTCAGATACTGCAGAACCTAATTTCACATTGGCCTTAAAAATGTATTGAAAATTGCTTTGCCTACTATTGTTTAGTTAAGTATAAGAAAAATATTTTTTTAGATTTGGAGCATTAACCAGTGCCAACAGTTTCTAGAAATAAAATGTCTGATATGTCTGATGTGGCTTTTGAATCTAAATAAGCTTTTGGCATTCATCTATAAGGGCCTGAGCTATGCCTTTCCCATGGCCCTTATTTCACAGTCTCTAGGACTAAGAGACGAACTTTTACTTTGAAACATACGTATATGGTATCCATAGATTTTTCACTCCCTCCATTGTGAATCAAAACATTGATTTTCTAGATGAGAATTTTAGAATAATTATACAAAAGAAGAAACTATCTTGATTAGTTCTGGCATTGGCGCTTCCCCGACACTCCATTCACACACATACGAGTTATTTTTTAGAGTACCCAAATAATACATTTTGGTAGATCTAATCTGTTTCCTTCTGGATTTGGACCATCTCTGAGAAACTAAATTTCAGAAAGGTAACTTTTCTAAAAAGTAACAGAACTAAAAATAACTGTTTGCAATGAAAGAGTTACTTAGCTCTAATTATAATGTGGCTCTGACAGAGTAGCACAGCAGCCTGATTGATTGTCCTCCCTAAACTCCAGGGGGAAGCCAGAGTCTCACACTGAGTTTTGGAGATGCTTTTTCTTTTGCTATAGCATTATTTTTTCTGCTCTACTTAAAGATTACTGCTCTTCAATAAGGGTTCTGTTTTTGGTAAATGGGGTTTTGATTGCTGTCTTTAGTTATGCTGCATTGATGTTTTGCTGCTACTTTGTGGAGAGCATGGGAAAAATTGTAGTTCCTACTAGTAGTACTTAAAGATGATCCATCAGTCTGGAATTTTCTTGACTTATTCCCTCTTATATTTATATTTAAAAAGGCACAAGAGGTCTAGAATAAACCATATTCCAAAACACAGTCTCCTCTCAGCTAATGATTGATAAATATGTCTCAGACTCTATTTGATGTGAACAAATTACTTTATAAACACTCTCCCAGGCTGTCATTTCAACACTGGGACTGCTAGTCCATCTGTGAAATACACAAAGGGTGAAACCTAAGCCACTATTTGTTTTGAGTTTCATGTTGTTCACATCTGAGTAGCATTTGGACTCTCAAGCCTTAAAATTGTTTTGTTTTCTCCTCTCTGTTTTGAACAGATGATTTTCCTAAACCCCAGATCACGGTTCAGCCAGAAACACAGTCGGCAATAAAAGGATCCAATTTGAGTTTTATCTGCTCGGCTGCCAGCAGCAGTGATTCTCCAATGACTTTTGCTTGGAAAAAAGACAATGAACTATTGCATGATGCTGAAATGGAAAATTATGCACACCTCCGGGCGCACGGTGGCGAGGTGATGGAGTACACCACAATCCTTCGGCTGCACAGCGTGGAATTTGCCAGTGAAGGGAAATACCAGTGTGTCATCTCTAATCACTTTGGATCGTCCTACTCTGTCAAAGCCAAGCTTACAGTAAATAGTATGTAACCTGACTTCCCTTTGCATTTAAAGACACCTTTAGAAACAGAAAGTACCTGGTTACCTCTTCTCTTATGCCTAACCCTGTCTTGTGCTCCCATCATTCTCCACTTAACCCTTTCGCTACCTCTCACTCCACAAAATTAATACTCTTGGTCATTTGTATCTAAGCAGGCAATTATTATGTTGAAGACAGTGTACTTAGTATGGTGGGTGTAACACAGAGATGAACCAGATACTCTGCTCTTTGGGCATACTCAGTGTACTAGTCTGATGTGGGAGGCCATAAAGTACAGTGTGAAAGCATACTGCCTCTAACTCAGAGATCTGGCTTTGCATCCTGCCACTCCTGCATATAGCTGTGTGACTTAGCAAGTTATTTAACGTCTCTGTGCCTCCATTCCACATCTTTCAATTAGAAATAGTACAACCTACCTTACAGATGTATGATAATCATTAGTAAAATAATTTGTATAAAGGACTTAGAATACCTGGAATACAGTAAGTGCTCAATAAATGCAGTAAGTCTCAGCTGCTGTCATAAAAGTATATCACTGTTTGCTCTGTGTGGCAGAGATACAGTTCTATGATAGGATCCTTACCACTTTATCATTTAATCATTTGTGTTTTCCATGGTGGAAGAGTTTATGTATGATTCATTAATGCATTCTTTCAACAAATGGCTGCTGAGACCTGACACACAGGGCAATTTTGAGTTTAAAACTGTAGGACAAAACATACATCTAAAGTCATAAACTCTTAGAGCCAGAAGGGACTTAAAAGAATTAAAGGGTAAAGTGAATGGTAGTCAGGGTACAAGAGATTAGTTGATATGCCCAAGATCTCACATATAATTACTAAGGAAACAAAAAGTAACAGAAAATAGCAGAAAGGCCTTCAGTCTGAAGATGGGCTACCTGTGTTTTGTCCTGACTCCATCACTTCTGAGCCTGTGAAGAGCTCACCTAATCTCTCCATCTCCACTTCAGATCACTTGTCTTGCAAGTAGAAGTAACCCCTGCCTTGCTTGTGTCATTTGCAAATTAAAGGATGAAAATGAACCTCTAAAACTCCACAGCAGTGATGCCCATGTTCTGATTTCAGTGCTTCCTTCATTCACCAAGACCCCCATGGACCTGACCATCCGTGCTGGGGCCATGGCACGCTTGGAGTGTGCTGCCCTGGGACACCCAGCTCCACAGATAGCTTGGCAGAAGGATGGGGGCACAGACTTCCCTGCTGCACGGGAGAGACGCATGCACGTTATGCCTGAGGATGACGTGTTCTTTATCGTGGATGTGAAGATAGAGGACATCGGGGTGTATAGCTGCACAGCTCAGAACAGTGCAGGGAGCATTTCTGCAAATGCAACTCTGACTGTCCTCGGTAAGTGGGTACTTAAACAGATCCTGTGGTATAAATTGGGCTTGACAATACTAGCTCATCCAAAGGCCCTACGTGTCCACGTTGTGAAGGTAAGAAATGACCTACAGACACTGTCCTTCCCTGGAGAGAACAAATGGCTTCTCAAAAGCATTGAAATGGGAGTGCAGTATGTCTCCAAGTCTGTGGCCAATGTGATGAGTGTGCTCCCATCTTTCAAGGAGAGGGAAAGTAAATGCTCTAATGCTTTCCCTTCGTCAGGAATTACCTTCCCCTACTCTTCCTGATGGTCAGTCTCCACCACTTGTCTTAACACTTAAAGAGTATGTGAGAAAATAAACACAGGGACAAATGGGGAAAGACCTATTTTCTCTGGTTACCATACCCTCAGGGAACCAGAGTTTGTCTTTTATCTTTTACCTAAACAGATGCTTTTAGAAAACATGAACATTAATCATACGTGTATCTTCAAAAGAGTTAAAGTAACCTATGAATGCCAAGTAATAAAAAAATTATTTTCCACATTATAATACAGGCCTAGACATCTAGCACTAGAAAGTTTCCCTTTAAAAATTTAAACATTCTGATTTTTTCCAATACACCCTTGTTGTCTGAAATTATTTTCATGTATTTCTTATTTCTAAAAAATTTAACTAAAATGTTTTATTTTGTCCCCTTCCACCACTCCCCAACCTCAACAAAACTGAGGGAGTTTAAGACCAAAAATATAATAAAGTTTATCCTCAACTGATGTTCTAAACCTAAGTAAATGCTAGCCAAACAATGAAATGAAATCCTAAACGTGGTATACATGTTAGGCTTTTAAAGAAGTATTAAGCGGTGGGAGGATGTGGACTAGGTCCAGTTTGAACTCAAGTGCTGGGTCTCATGGGCACAAACCCAACTTCATCAAGGAGCTGAAAGCCTGACTTGTCGCTGCAGAAACACCATCATTTTTACGGCCACTGTTGGACCGAACTGTCACCAAGGGGGAAACGGCCGTCCTGCAGTGCATCGCCGGAGGCAGCCCTCCTCCCAGGTTGAACTGGACCAAGGATGACAGCCCCTTGGTGGCCACCGAAAGGCACTTTTTTGCAGCAGGCCATCAGCTCCTGATCATCGTGGACTCTGATGTCAGTGATGCCGGGAAATACACATGTGAAATGTCCAACACGCTCGGCACTGAGAGAGGCAACGTGCGCCTCAGCGTGGTCCCCACTCCGACCTGCGACTCCCCTCAGGTGACTGCCTCATCACTAGGTGACGACGGATGGGCCACCGTGGGCGTCGTGATCATCGCAGTAGTTTGCTGCGTGGTGGGCACGTCGCTCGTGTGGGTGGTCATCATATACCACACCAGGCGCAGGAGCGAGGACTGCAGCATCACCAACACAGGTGTGTAAACAGAACCGGGTGCAGCAGTTGTGCGTTTGAGCCCACGGTAGTTTTATCCTGGAATGTGAGCCTTTCAGTCTGAGGCTGTGTTGGAAGGGTGACTCGTGTGTTTCAAGCTGCAGAAATAAGGCTAGCTAAAAACAACACCCCAGCCCAAAAAACAACTGACATTTAAACAATACTTTTCGTAAAACCTCATCAGAATACCCTGTGAGATGTGAAACAGTGCAGCTCCTTCACGAGATGGTGATGAAGAATCAGAAACAGCCTTTCAGTTACAAGGCTTAGCACTCTGCTGTGGTTTGTTCTTTGTCCCACGTGTGTAAATACACACGAGTGTGCAAAGACATATACATCTAGAAAGGATTCAAGTTACTGGTGGGAGAAGGGGCTATGACTTGTGTAATAATGTGCAAACTCCTGTATCACTGAATAACATGAAGTTGGCAATGAACATGGCAGAAGCCCAGCTTAATCCAAGAGTTTAGATACTACCCTGTGAAAGTTCCTAAGCCTTTTCGAAAACAAAACATTTGTTTTTGAAATTTTGAAGAGGCATCCCATAGGCAATAGAGTAAAAAATCAGCTCACACTTCCTAAAACAGCAGAGCCCTGATTTGCACAGTGAAGATCGTTTTGCAGGAGTAAATTTATCTGATTCGTACAGAAACCAAAACAGTATATACCGTTCATCAGGAAGTCTGTAGAGCATTTATGATTGTTCTTGGTTAAAAGAATGCTGTTGTTTGATTATAGATGAGACCAACTTGCCAGCAGATATCCCTAGTTATCTGTCATCTCAGGGAACGTTAGCTGACAGGCAAGATGGGTACATCTCAGAAAGTGGAAGCCACCACCAGTTCATCTCTTCTTCAGGAGGTGGATTTTTCCTACCACAACACGACAGTAATGGTAAGTGTTTAAAATGAGCATGTAGCTGTTTTGAAGTAAGCTCAATTGCAATATTAATTTTCATAAGAAACTGATACACTCAAATTTAAGAACTGGCCAAAGATCACTTGCAAAGCTGAAATTAAATAGTTTTATGCCCTTCTCTTAAATACTAGAAAAATCTTTGCATCTGACAATAAAAAAAGACAAGTAGGTTAATTAAAATTTAATTCTTCCATGCAATGTCATATTTCCTTTATGTTGTAAATGTTCTTTGACCCTGAATGTTCTCCTGACTTAAATATCATTAACTGATTTCATGCATGGTCTTAAAAGTGAGATGATTTAAAATCATTCTGTTAAAGAAATCTAATTCCACCTCTTGCGTTAAGAACTGTACAGTTTCCTTTGGTTTCTGATAGTTTCTTCATTATGGAATAATAATGGAGGCAGCATAATACAAGAGCACAGTCTTAGTTCAACACCCCCTTTGGATGGTCCCTGTGTATCCTTGGGCTTTCCTATTAGGTTGTTCTGAATTAAGTGCTAGTACACTATTAGGTGCTAGTACTTACCTATTGGGTTGTCATGAAAATTAAAGGAAGTGATAATGGAATACTGCATGGCGCTTGGCATCTGTTAAGGGATCAACAAGTGGAAGTCATTGACTTTATTTTCAAATGCTTTACCCAGTCTTTCCCACAAGCATTTATTGTGTGTCTGCTATGTGGTAGACTCTGTAGTTAGGAAGGAGAGTATTTATTTCCAGTCTCACAGTATAGTCAGTAGTGAGACAAAAAATTCAACAAATAATTACAAAGTGCTTGGCAAGGCAATGATAGAGGATATAGAGATAGAAAGGAAGATTTAAACTTGGATGTTCTGGTTAGACTCATTTGGGAGCAAGAGCAGTTCCAAGCTTGTTCAAATGTAGCAGGATTTACTCAAAAGACTTCTGCACAGGTCTGATGGGACAGAAGTGGAGCATAATAATGCTGTGTCCCTTGGAAGCTGGTGCTAAGAGACTGGTCCACTCTCAGAGCAGCTTTACTGAGTCACATTCTGCCTGTTTGCTTCTCTGAGCCACCACCCACCCTCTGCCTGCCCAGTTCCTGCTTCCCAGACATGTGGCCCATCCTACCATTTCCACCCCTTGCAATCTCTCTTATCCTTCAACTTCTATGTCTGCTACTAACTGCCATTTAATTTCTGGGTTGTTTAGCTCAGATAATCACAGTGGGATTTTTTTTTTCTTTTTTTTGGCTGAGCTCACCTTGGACCTGGGCTTTAAGAGGTAATTGACTAAGTGCCACTCCCTGGTTCTGGTCATCTGTGACATTCTGGAGGAAGGGGGCAGTGCTGATGGCATCATGCAGTTCAGACTGACTGCTGCAGCCATAGTGCCTCTACATAGATCAGTTTCTCGTGGAAACCAGGTGGAACCAGCAGCCAGGTTGCCACATCAAGTATAGTGGTTAATCAAGTCATCCTTCAATAAGATGTCAACTACTAATCCGTAGGCCTCAGTCAATTATTTAAAATCCCTACTGTAAATTTCTGCGATTTTTTTCTTTTATGTGATATCCTATCTAAAATTTTCAGCCATAAATATGGAAAATGCCAAAAATGGAAAGAATATTGAATGGTACTTGAATAAAATTGGTTCAGTGACTGAGATATGTTTTAAAGGAACATGCCACATTGACAACAGCAGTGAAGCTGATGTGGAACTTGTCACGGATCCATTCCTTTGTCCCTTTCTGGGATCCTCAGGCCCTGTGTATTTGAAGGGGAATGTGTATGGCTCAGATCCCTTTGAAGCCTATCATACAGGTATGTGGTTTTCTTATCTCTGTTCTGTTCTGTTTTCTGGAGAGACTTCTAGAAGCACTAATTGTGTCTCCTCCTGATCTTGTCTCCAAATGAAAAAGGCTATGGTCCTGACCCAAGAACAGCACTAATGGACCACTGTGAGGCCAGTTACATGACGACAAAGGAGTGCTGCTCATGCCCACATCCTTCAGAAGAGCCCTGTGGACAGAGGGTCAGGGAGACAGGGTGGCCTTCACACGGGAGGAGGTTCATCAGCGCTACTTACTCCCAAGATGAAGCACCGAGAACAAAAAGTTTGTGTCTAAACAAGTCGTCTTTAGATTTTAGTCCAAGTCCAGAGCCAGCGCCAGTCACTTCAAGTAATTCTTTCATGGGTAAGTTTATTACATTGTTAGACAGCTTGACTCAGGACCCGTAATCCAAGTTGCATGTGGGAGAGCAGTGAGAGCTCTGAATGCCAAACTGTGAAAAATGGGTTCCTGCTTTTTTTATTCTTTTTTTTTTGTAATGTACCGTCAGTATCCTGTAATGATACTGATCCTATTAGTATACGTGTTTCTAAGGGCAAAGCAGACATGGGAGATTTTACTTGATTGTGGATTTATTCCATAACTAAGCCTCGGCTTGCTGTGTAACACTGTGTGTGGCATCGTCTAGAAGACAAGTTTTGGGAATGACTTAGTAGCTCACTCTGTCAGCCATGTGGAAAAAGTGGTTTTGGGTACAACAGCCTTTGGGGTGGAGTTGTATGCACTGCGTGATTGTGGTTTGGGATGTCTGGTGGCTTATAACTGAACCCACACTCAGAGGGTAGCTGACGTCCTACCTGGAAACAACTGCTCATCAGCCAAGTTGGCTACTTTAGGCAAAAGAGACCATCCAAGCCTTGCAGCCCACGCTGCTGGTGGGAGACACTGGCTGGCACCAAGATTTGTGTGTAGATTTTTTAGTCTAGTGCATGGCACAGTGGCACGGAGGAACTGAGATCATCTTTTTACAAAATGGAGATATGGAAAAATGAACCACCACTTGTTTTTTAAAAACTAGAATTTTTAAATATTTTAGCCAGCTTTTAAGAAATTTTTTGTTTTATCATGGTATGATTATTTTTAGTCCTTATTGAAAAAATGAAAGTAATGTATTTTGTAAGACTGAGGCAGGAATTTGAGTCAATTGAATAATATTTTGCTGCTAAAGAAGAAAGGCTAAGACATAAGAATTATAGAAAAGCTTTCTATATTCAGGCACAATTTGCTTGTACATTAGGGAACTTCATTGCTCAATGCTTAATATTACTGTAGGTTATGAAGAATGGTAAAGGATGGTGCATGTACTCAGTGGCTATATAAGAGGAGTGCAGAAACCTTCTGCCCCATTCTGCAAGTTCTTTATCTGTCGGTGATAGACATACACTGATACCATTATACGGACTTGTAGAAAGTACTTCTTAATATTTATGGGGTAAGATGCTCCTTTTTTTGAAATGTGTCTTGACTTACGTGCTAGCGAAAGGACCCACACGCTCAAGGGGTTTCTTTCTTTCAGGAACGTTTGGAAAGCCTCTGAGGAGACCGCACCTGGATGCTTGGCCTGGCTTCGGGCAGCCATCGGGTTGTCAGCCAAGAGCCTTTCACTTGAAAGCTCATTCTTCCCCACACTTGGACTCTGAGTCAGAGGAAGATGGGAAAGAGAGGACAGATTTTCATCAAGAAAATCACACATGTACCTATAAACAGACCATAGAAAACCACAGGACTCCAAATTTTCAGTCTTATGACTTGGACACATAGGCTGAACAGAACCAAAGAAGAATTCTAACATACTACCTCAAGTGGACTTTTATTTAAAAGAGAATCCTATGTTTTTAAATGGACTTAGGAATTCGAAAAGATAAAATGTCTTATTTATACAGATGGACAAAATTACAAGAAGTTATACAAATTTTATACTGGGAGAACCTTTCATATAAGAATACCTTTTAAAACTATTTTATAACTTTTATGAAAAAGTTCTTAATGTAAATTAATGGTATAAATACATGACTATTTTATGTATTTTTATAATGCCAGAATTCTTTTTATTGAAATTGAGTACTAAAAGCATTTTAAAGAATACTCGTCTTGTTCCTTTTTTGACTAGAGGTCACTTCATTTTATTTTGCACATTACATTTAATAAGATGTATCATTTTGATCCCAGGTCCCATCTGTACAATAACAATTTTTACTGTTTCAACACATTTTAAAAGACTTAATTATTTCATATTATCACATCTCAAATTGATGAAAATTATACTCAGCACATTAAAATATGAGTAAAACATGACTGTTCTGCCTGCCTCCCAGGGTTGTAATACAGACTCAAATCAGATTAGTGTATGTGAAAGCATATTGTAAACAAGAAGAGGTACAAGGATTCGAGGTACATCAATTTATTTCTCTGCAAACAAAAGATTTGCTACAATCTGGTGGGATACAGTACAACTGCTCAGCCTATTTCCTGAGTGATGATAATGCCTTATGTGGTCTAATGCCTTGTGCTTTTCTGAAGAGTTTCCTGTTTACCACCCCTTTAGTTATAAGAGGAGAGTGGTTTATTGCACATTCCTGCAGTTGAAATGGCAATAGCAAAGGTGCCTTCTTAACCACTGTCCAGGTTATAAGGGGGATGCTGGTATAATTCTTGGCTATTCTCACGGTTTTCTGCTGGATGAGCAGTTCTTAGAGAAAAGATACTTTTTTGGTATTCCACAACATTCTTTAAGAATTAAAATATTTTCTTATTCTGGCTATCGTGGCTCTACTTGTCAAAAACTGAATATCAAATCTGTTACTTAAATATAATACTATTTAAAATACTTGTTTTTAGGTGAAAATGTCATAAGACTGGCATATATACACAAAAAAATGAATACAGTAATTTCAAAATTAAGTGACATGGTTTGTAGTAATTGAATGAAATAAAATTAAGTTTAATAATTCAGATGATGCAATAGAATTTTTTGTTTATTAAATCCTTGTTCACATCTGTAGCTAAAAACAAAAACAAAAAAAACTTGTCCAAGATAAATTGTCATGGAAGGAGTTAATACAGGACATTAAGCTTTAAAATCCAACCTGCTGAAGGTATGAATTTATGTCATTGTCACTTCTTTGAACTAAATTGAAAACATACTGGAGAAGCAGATTCTTCTCAGAGGATATGTTTGGGGTCAAGTTTTCCTGCTTATTGCATTTGAAATTTTGTTGGTGAGCCAGAAGCCTGGAACCCAGATTGCAGACAGATTTTCCTCCTTTAATTCAGATACCAGAGTCCAAGACGGGAAGTTGACACCTTTCCTTGGACCACTAGTGACTAACTACAGAGAAGTGACTTTGTATGCTTTGACTTTACGTTAATTGCCAGATTTCGAAATCTTACTGTTAATTTGTCCTCATTATTGCCAGATAGGATACAATTATTGATAGGGGCCTATTTGATAACTATGAACTTTCTTTTAAAGAATTTAATTTTTGAAGACTTCAGCACAAAGGTTTAAATCATTAATATCTGAAATTCAAAAATTAGATTCACTCTACATTAATAAGATTTTTCTCTTATTCTGCTTGTGTGCTGAAACTTACAGATTTCATATAATCTTAGCTGTCTGGAGTAACAGGAGCAGCTCAGTGTCTGACATTTTCAGGAAAAGCATCTGTACTTTCAGACCTCCATACTGAATTAATGAAATGAATTTACAAGGTATTAAGATGTCCTAAAATAACATAAACTTAAGAAAAAAATACAGATAAATATCAACTCACTTGACATTTATGAGGAGGAAAACAAAATTTTCAGTTTAATCTTTCTATTCTGATACAAGACCAATTCATGTAGTACATATCTTAATAGATGTTTGTACAACTTTTGTACTGTTTCTTTTAATTTCATTATTGATGCTAATACTCAGATACTGTTTATATATATTTTTTTTAGATACTGGGGGAGAATTATTCCTTAATTATGGCAACCAAAAATTTTATCAGTTAAATTTCTGTGGAACATTCAGTTTATTTTCACAATGTTCCTGCAGAAAGAAACCAAAATAAAGTCAACGGCACTCTTTCTAAGTACTTGATAGAAAAGAGGGAGATGATCTGGTATTGTACACACTTGAAGGGTTTTAATCCTTTTGATTTAATGTGACTGATAGGAAGTGATTTATAACGAGTATTACAATAGATACGCTACAGTGGTATTTTTCAAAGAGAATGAGAACCAAATGGTATTGCAGGATACCTTCTCTGCCCCTCCCACTCCTGAAACCTGCAGTGATTGGGCTTGTGTAATAGGATAATTTAGAGCTCAATATTTTTAAGACAGCATTCTGTTAACACATGATTAGCACAATTTCCTGCTAAAAATGCTACCAGAGTCTTCAAAGAGAGGGTACAGTTTCTTCACGAATTATTTCAGTATTCCAAATATCCAGTTACCAGAACTTACTTTTCCGTGAATCATTTCTTAAGTGTATGAGAACAAACAGTTTTGAGAGGTTTCAGATTTGACCAGAAATGACACAGAGTTATTTTAGTTGGTATTTTCTTGTAACAGAGAAGAGAATTTGCCCACATATGTTTACTGAATTACCCCAATATTTTGGGCCATTTCTTTTTTTGAGAAATCTGATACTGGTTGGGTATCTTTTAATAAAGATGTTTAATTGTACCTGAGGTATATTATCAAGATAAAACATACATCAGTGTCTGTATTATAGATTGAAATGTATACACTTTATCAAATATATTCTTACTGTTATAAGACATTGCAAGTTAATTTGCCATTCCTATTTAGTGTCAAAGATCTGAATTTTATATCCTGAAATCCATATCCTCCCATACGATGATTGATATCCACGAACACAAGAAATTATAACCAATATTCACATGTAGTTTTTTTTAGAATTATTTTTTGAACTAAAGAATTTTTGAGACTACATTTTAAAGAATAAGGCAAGCAATTCACAACAGTTACAATTTCATTCTTGCATTTCTACACTTTTTCATGTATTTGTTGGTTTTCATGTTTAGTTTTGATTTTTAACAAGTTTAACTTTTACCTTATATCTGAATGTAACACTTAATGCCTTCAAGAGATTGTCATTGGTAGTTATTTTGATATTTCTGCTTATGGCTTTATTTTGACCTATGTACACCTCAGTTCAAATTTGTTAGTAATGCACTATCAGTTGTCAAATTTTTAAAATATATTTAATTGTATATTTTGCATAGGTGATGTGAAAATGAGTATATGTCCTAATCAATGAGAGAGGAAGCAGGTTCATAAATAAAAACTTACAATGTGTTAAATGCCATAGCTTAGTAGGGCCCCTGTGATTGGCACTAATTTTGTCGCTAATGCTAACTGAACTACCTAGATATGTTACATGCACCTCAGTATTTTCTAGAGCAAGCTGATTATCTGCTTTTTTTCAATGTGCATCCCAACGGACTTAACAGTACTCCCTGTCTTGTGTAATCATCAGTACTCATCATTCCTGACTGATCACCATTCCTCTGGATTTTGCCCCTGAATTTTCTGGAGACTATGCCTTCCCTCTTATCCCATTGCCACAGCCAAGTTCAGACCCTTATCTGCCTCTTGCAGCGCTGTCTTCTTATCCCTTGTCTCTAACCCAATTCATTGTTTCACTATTATCAGAATTACTCTCCTAAAATAGATCTGAATTGGTCACTTTCTTGTTTAAACACCTTCAATGGCTACACTTTAAACCCTAGTTACAGTGTATAAGACCTTCACACGTTGATCCCAGCCCACCCCTCAAACCACACCCCCTCCCACCCACCTCCCAACTCCCAGCTGTCCAACAGTGTAGCACAGTAGCCCCTGACCAGCCCTGTGCAGCTCTCTGGCTGCATTTTGAACTACCTACAGCTCAGAGTTGAAATTTAGTGACAACACACCATCAGTTGTTCTGCATATTTTCTCCTCTGGTTCAGCAAGCATTTTTGAGTGGTTCTGAGTGCTGTCTTAGATGCTTGGACTATCATAGCATTCAAATTTTCTTCCCCAAAAAAACTCCTAGGCAGATGATAAAATTACTTACTGTCCTGTAATGTTTTTTCTCTCATATGGCAGAGTCCAGCTGAGAGACCACACTCTCAAAACCAAGCCTTTCCTTTTACTCTTTAAGCATAACAACTCCTCCCAGATCTTTATATGAACCATTGAGAAAATATTTTGGTTCATTTTTCTTATTGATAAACTACATTCCTTAGGCGTCCTTTTAACCTGTTGAAAGCTACATTTTCATGGCTTTTGCAGGTCTAATGATATCTTCACCTCTTGAATTATGGTTTAGCTTAGTATAAAGTGATAGTCTTCCCTTAGCATTTCAAAAATATTACTCCCTTTTCTTCCAAGACCACGTGTTGAAATCAGTTATAGGAATAATTGTCATTCTTTTGTGGCTAATCCATCTTTTCCCTCTGGTTGCTTTTAAGATTTTTCACTTTATCTTTCATGATTTTAAAATTCACTTTGATGGGTCTAGATATGGGTTTATTTTTGTTTAACATACCTGATACTAAGGATGAATTTTTAATCTGAAAACTCATGTCCTCAATTCTGGAAAGTTATTTTTTATGAAATTGCGTATCTGTTTTTGAATTCTCAAGTGACCCTTTAAGATGGGTTTTGGAGCCTCAAATAATCTTTCATAATTTTCATTGACTCTCCTTTTGTATTCTTTCTAGGAAAATGCTCAGTAGTATCTTAATTCTCTATTTACATTCTAGAAGGTCCTCTTCTTTCAAAGTCAAGGACTCTCTATATACATGATTACTAGCTGTTTCAGGTGTTAACCATTTCTTCCTGAATTATATCAGCAAGTTTGTGTTTCACAGTTTTCTCTGGGTCTTTTTTGTGTCTCTCAGGATCTTAAACAAAATGATTTCAAAATCACATATAGATTGTTCCATTATTTTAATTTTTCCAAGACTAGACTGGCACACTTGATCTTGTTGACTGTTTCTTTCAATGCTAGTTTTGCTTATGTGCTTTGGAATTTTTGTTGGAAGGTTTTTATAATTTTTCCATGTTCCATGTAGGACCACTTTTCCCTCTACAGTGGTTTTTGATTGCTTTGGGGGCACTGCTGGACGCCTAGTCTAGAAACAGGTTTTACATTCAAAGCTAGGGAGATCTGGGGGGCACTTTCCAGATTCAGTCACAGGAGCTGGCAGGCAGCTTGCTTCATGTCCCACCTGCCTCCTTCAAGCACCGCAGATGCAGATTGACAGACACCTCAGCCCCGGTCAAGGGGCACTGCTATTTCATTGCATTCCAAGGTGGAGAGTCCTGCCACAGTGTCCAATTTCATGCAGCGAGCCTGGCTTCATTCCATCTGTCACCTGGGGAAATCTTGGCTCCTGGTCAAACAACTGGTCTACTTGCCAATTTTCTGAGTTAGAGTTTAATAGAACCATGACTTTGGCCTCTTACTGTTACATTTATGCTGCTGTTGTGGTTTGAATCTGGTCATATCACTTTTGAGTGTGGCTATGTCATTCATATATATGTACCTATATATAGCTCACATATCCATTCATACATATATACATACTTACACGGTTTTACTTGCTGGGTGAAGATTCAAGTGAGAAAGCATAATGTCATCTGGACCAGAAAGAGATCTTCTAATTGAAGTTGGAAGTAACTGTGAGGGAGAAACTAAAGAAGACATCAAAGTTCTAGGTTTGGGGATTAGATGGATGGTAGCCCCATTAACTGAGATATAGAACACAATACTTTGGAGAGAGAAGATAATGAATTTTATTCTGTACAATTTGAGGCACTTACAAGAAAGCCAAGTGGAGATTTCAATAGGCTGTTGGAAAAAAAAGTACAAATCTTGGGAGAGTGAGAAATGCTCCTGGTGGAGAGGTGCCATTGATGCGTGTGTCAGTCAGTCTCAGTCCTGAAAGGGTGTGAGAGGAAGACCCTGTAGAGTGAGCAGGGAAGAGAGCCAGAATGTACCACGGAGAAAGTGGAGTTAGCAATGAAGACGGAAAAGGGTTTTCAGAAAGGTGAAAGGAAAATAGAGCAAAGAAGGGATTTTAAATGTATTAATTGACTAGTATTCTTCTTGATTTAACAAGTATTGAGCATGTCATATATGTCCAGTGTTCCACTTGCAGAGAATACAAGGACCAACTAAGAGTTCCTCCTCTCACTGAACTTGTGGAGGACAGACAGTAGGCAAAATAAATGAGTTAAGTATATGGTACGTTACATAGTGACAAATGCTAAAAAGGAAAATAAAGACGTGTGTTTGGCAGTATCAGGGGTAGGGGCTAAAATTTAAATGGGGTGGCCAGAGAAAATTCTCTCTCATTTGAGCTATGTCCTGAAAAAAGTGAGGGATCCAGCTCTGTTGATACCTGGGGGCAGAGAATTCCATACAGACTGGATAAACTGGGAGTCCAGAGGTGTTGAAATAGGCTGGGGGTGGGGGTGCTCAAGGGAGAAAAGAGTAGATGCCAGAGAGAGAACACAGAGGCAGATCGTGGGGGCTTACAGGCCACTCACTGCAAGGACTTTGGCCTTTCTCAGTGGAGCAACCACAGATTTTGAGGGGTTTTTATCAGAGGAAAGATATATGTTAATAGGGTCAGGCAATGGCCATATTGATAATAGACTAAAGACAGCAAGGTTGGAAGCAAAAAGATGAATTGTGTGACTTTCCATAAACCAAACAAGATGTGATAGACCTTTGGACTGGAGTCATAGTTGTAAAGGTAGTGAGGGTTATATTGTGTATATATTTTGAATTTAGAGTCAGCAGGATTTGATGATGTGTTGAATGTGGAGTATGAGAGAAAAAGTGGGGTCAGGAACTGACTGTAAGAGTTTTGGTCTGAGCAACTTCAGGGTTGGAATTATCTAATCTCAGGTGAGAAAGGCTGGGGGAAGACCATGATAGTAGAGAATGTCAGCCCAGTTTTGGGCAAATGCATGAATTCTTAATGACATCCAAGTGGAAATGTCAAGTTGGTAGTTGAATATGTGAGTCTGGAGTGAATGTATAAATTCAAGAGTTGTTATCATAGACATGGTTTTTAAAGTGCCCGCTTGAACATTGTGGGGTGCAAATTATTTTACTGCATATCAACCTGATTGAGTGTGTATGTTACTGGCTCTATGATGTCTCTTACTTGGCTTCTGGAATCCCACCCCTCCCCTCCACCTCCCATGAGAATACCACACTCTTTAAGAGACTATTTCCAGTTACCATTACTTTGCAAAAGTTACATTGTACTCACATGATGCTTTGACCCAGATGAGCATGATTGAGGCATACAGTGGCCCAGGTACATGGTGACCATTATGTATGTGGTGACAAGGCATGCTGGGCTCTCTGTGGCCCAAGTACATGGGGATGGAGACCCACGGTAACCAAGGGCTGCTGCAGCCTATCCACCTGGACACGGGCACAAGAAAGCAACCATACTGTGGTCAAGATACACTATGGTCAAAGCGCTCCAGTGCCACACAAAGCTCTGCTGTGTCAGATGGTCTCTGTGCAAGCTCCATGGTTTGGGAGCTCTTGTATAAATCATTTGTGCCCAAGGACCGATGTAGAGAACATATGTCTTGGGCATGCTCTCCCTTTTCACCTTTAGTGGATTTCTCCAGGTTCCATCAACTCGGACCTAACCTGAAGCCAGGTGTTTCTAAATGACTAATGTAAATTTATGTTTCTAATTCAGGAGGAGTGGAATCTAAGTATAAAAGACCTAGGACAGCTTTTGTAAATGCAGATTTACAATGCTGTCATTGATACATTCCATACAATGAAGAGGAAAGCATTTTGAAGGAGTTGCTTGGTTTCTTATCCATGTCCCCCCCC